>NC_135563.1:22742808-22882808 GCF_964340395.1 Glandiceps talaboti | reverse complement strand
GAATCGCGCCACCAAGTGTCGTACTGGCTAAATATACTGAAAGTATTGAGTCTACAGAAGACAAGTAGATTTCTAACTCGTCCTGTATCTTAAATTAAAAGCAGCATAAATAAAATCTTATATGCAAATATCAACATTTCTACCAATTTCTGTTTTCAGAGTTTGTTTCGAGTTACCTGTAGTACACATCATCAATCAACTGAGACTTTTTTACGATCGTTTAGTATCAATCCACTTATTTTCAATCTTTTCATCTAAAGGGAAAAAAGAAAATAAACGAAAGCCGGAATAAACAGAAACAATAAAGTAAACCACACAAATTCGCAAATAAAAAGACAAAACGGTACCAGTATGTTATCGTAACCAATATACATGTATACAATTAAAGGCATGTCATCAACTTCAAAAAATATTTAAAAAACAATAAAAATTTACCTAACTAATGTTAGGTTTGGGAGATTGCAGTGAAATTTTATAGAACAGTGTAATGAGGTATTCCAGTTACAAAGAAAACGTTCATTTTCTGTGGTTAATGCATACATTTAATGCATACATTTTACTCCTTGTGAACATTCCTCCGGGATAGTCCTTTATACTATAGTAGGTCTGCCTACATACATATATTGCTGCCATACAGACATGGGGGTGATCAGCCAAACACCTGACGAATGTGTTGTGATTATGTATATTATTACAGTAAACAACGTACCAGCATAGATTTTCCTCCACCATTTCCTGGAAAGCTCTAGCTATAGCCTTTTCAGTAGGGTTCAAGTGGGAGCTAAGATTCAGTTTACATCGTTCGTTCAAAAACTCTATAATAAAGCTTGAGTCGCTGACGATCTCGCCATTGTATTCAATCCATGGTGTGCGATGACGACGAGATAGAGTCAAACTGTGCATAGACTATGTAGAGGTAAAAATAATTGACACAACAATAAACAAAACATACAGTAAGAATCGCACACAGTGTGTGCAGTCTGGAATCCATGTCATTTTGTACGAGGAAACTATTTAATATATATACTATTAGTAGTACTTCTATGATTTGTATATGATATATAGATCCAATCAAGCAGATACATGTCAAAATGTTTGAAAGTGTCCATTCGTGTGGCATGTTAAATTTGTCAATTGTGCTTACCAAATATAGAATGTTTGTTAATTGTACTTACCAAATATGGAATGCTTGTCAGATGTACTTACCAAATATGGAAAGTTTGTCAATTGTACTTACCAAATATGGAATGCTTGTCAGACGTACTTACCAAATATGGAATGTTAAATTGTTAATTGTACTTTCTAAATATGGAATGTTTGTCAATTGTACTTACCAAATATGGAATGTTTGTGAATTGTACTTACCAAATATGGAATGTTTGTCAATTGTACTTACCAAATATGGAATGCTTGTCAATTGTACTTACCAAATATGGAATGCTTGTCAGATGTACTTACCAAATATGGAATGTTGTCGTACTTATCAAATATATTTGTCAACCATACTTTCCAAATATGGAACATTTGTCAACCGTACTATATTGAATTACATGTATTTTCGATTGTACTTACCAAATATGGAATGTTTGCCATCCGTAAATAAGTTTCTAATTTGAGAGGAAATGGTGACATACTAGGTACAAATCTACCTCGTCCTATCTGATGTAGTATCACTGTATCGGGTGGATATTTGGAAGACCTGTATCTGGAAAGATGGAAACAAAAAGACAAAGAAAAACAAATATAGCAAATTCAAAGAAAAAAGTTTTAATAATTTTGATGTAACCTTTACTAAAATGTCACTAACAGGCTGTAATGAACGTTTTAGAAGAGGACGGAATATGATAATGGAAAAAAAATTGTCATGAATTATTTCGTTGGTGATTACCACCATTAACTACTTAATGCTTGGTGAGTCACGGTCACTTCTTGAACAAAGGAAATTTACAATCCTATGTAACCAAACATCATATAACATCCATTGAAACATTTTTGTTGAAATACTAAATATGATATAAGATATTATCAAGAAAGAAATGACAAAGAAGATGACGACATGACGATGGTGGTGGCGGTGGTGGTGGTGGTGGTGGTGGTGGTGGTGGTGATGATGATGATGATGCAGGTGGTAATAATGATGATGATGATGATGATGATGATGATGATGATGATGATGCAGGTGGTAATGATGATGATGGTGGTGGTGGTGGTGGTGATGGTGGTGATGATGATGATGCAGCTGGTGGTGGTGGTGGTGGTGGTGGTGGTGATGATGATGGTAATGGTGGTGGGGGTGGTGATGGTGGTGGTGGTCGTGCTGATGGTGGTGCTGCTGATGATGATGGTGGTAATGGTGGTCCTGATGATGATGATGATGATGGTGGTGGTGGTGGTGGTCGTCGTTGTGATGATGGTGATGATGGTGGTGGTGGTGGTGGTGGTGATGATGATGATGATGATGATAGCGGCGGCGGTGGTGGTGGTGGTGGTGGTGGTGATGATGATGATGATGATGATGATGGTGGTGGTGGTGGTGGTGGTGGTGATTTGATGATAATGATGATGATAATGATGATGATGATGATGATGGTGGTGGTGGTGGTGGTGGTGGTGATGTTGATGATGATAATGATGATGATAATGATGATAATGGTGGTGGTGGTGATGGTGGTGGTGGTGGTGATGGTGGTGGTGGTGGTGGTGCTGATGGTGGTGGTGATAGTGGTGGTAGTGATGGTGATGATGGTGGTGGTGGTGGTGGTGGTGGTGGTGGTGATGTTGATGGTGATTTGCAGTATAATCAATGTTGATAATTTTGCAAGTTGAGATTATTGTTGTTTTACTTGATAGATACATTGTATCAACAATTTAGAATTGAATATAACAGCAGGATTGTAATTGAGGAGAGTCTCGCTAACAAATGTAAATAAAACGAATGTGCAATATAATGCCAAACGACACGTAACATAAATATAGGTAAAGGTTAAATGTCGGCTGGAGAGTGGGATTTCACAGTGTAGTCGGAATTATAAACCACGTACACCACTCACGGTTCACAATTACGATTGAGAAATATGACAACAGGATTTCCTTCTACTAAGTAAACCTATTTAACGACCATACTGTGTTCACTCTCTTTATCATTCGCTGTCCGAAATAAAGAAGGGTATCTACACGTAAAATCCGTATTTGTCTATTGCTGGGATATTGTTAGGTACTCAGACACTATGCTACAAACTATGCAACCACCAACGTTTACTGTTATTCGCACGACGACTAAGCCCGTTGGTCTCGAGGTTCACGGAATGTTTCCGTTTTACATAATAAATTTTTCTGTTGTTAATTACAATAACAAAGGGGTGATTATTTAAGATAACGTGCGGAAATAGATTTAAAACTTATTGGTGGACTATCGACCAGGATACAAACACCCACCTATCTCTTTGTAAACTTTACAGTTGCCAATTAATATTATAAATATAAAAAATGTCCTAGGTTTTGTATTAAATTTGATTCATGACTAAAAATCTTGCTATAAATATGTGTCATTTTGAGTGTTGCTATTTACAAATGAAATACAAGCATGATTTCATATTAAATGGACGAACAAATGACATTGGGGTGTTCAGAACAGTTGCACATCTGCACATAATATTTCTACGTACATATATCGATCGTGTAATCAGACTGTTTAATACATGTAGTTTCTTTGAAACTTTTGATACGTATGTCTTGTTTTTATACGTCAACTTCCTGCAAGTACGTTTTTGTCGCCTGTATGTTTTCCCGGTCGTTCCGGGCTTTAAGTGTCTGTCTGTGTGTGCGAATGTGTGTTTAACACACAGACACAGACACGGACACAGATACAGACACATACACCTGTATGATTATGATAATGACGACGACGACGACGACGACGACGACGACGATGATGATGATGATGATGATGATGATGAAGTATAAAACAATGAACCTTTGTCAGAGTTGTTGTGAAATGTGGGGAGATAGTTGCTCTCTGAATGGGGTACGTTCCTTAGGGTTTAGTCAACGTTCGGTTGTGACTTGTTCATTGACAAATCTTTCTGATTGTGCTTTACGAAAGAAATAAATTAAAGCAACTATAACATTTTAAAGTGTGTACCTTACTATTGTCAGACTTTGCACGTACTTGGAATCAAGTGTACCAGTAACAAAATGATGATACAAACCAGGATTTCCTCTATAAAATATTACCTCGGTTTTACGTGTAAACAATGCATTCACGTAAATACGAAAGACGTATATAATAAATGTCCTCTGTTTTTGTTTTTATGCAGCAAAAAGTCACGTAATGTTTTAACCCTGACACACATAACAACGTGTACGTGTGACGTGTTGTGACGTCATAATTATACACACTCATTGGAAATTATATTTAAACACGGGGTCATCGTTTCATGAGGGTGACTGGCCTACACTATACTACCAAACGGTGGTATGCTGTGGTATACGTACGGATATTTTCAAATACGAGTCTAAACATCGACTATGCCCTAGGAAAGTAGGCATGTAGAGCGGTATAGGCCTACGGTGAATCAATAAATTGTGTTTATTAGAACTGAGCATGTACTATATAATGTAAATTATTAAGCAATGCCCATATAATGTTTGAGGCGTTATAATAACACAGATTTCGGGTTATGTATCTCTCTGAAGCTAGTTATTTATCCCGTCTAAGTGGCTTGATATTCACTGACCTCGTGTACATGTTACGAGTATCCGATTGCAGTATTTACATGTATATGAATCGAAATTATGTTTGCATGAACTGCATTGACGGCAACATCCTCGTGACGATGATGACGCCATTGGAGCACAGTCGGAGGTGACTCACCTATCCCGTAAACGTCTGTAGATGATGACCGTCACGGTGGCAACCGCTGTCACCCCACCGATAGCTATGCTCCAGGAATGCGATCTATTCAGCATGTTCAGCGATTGCCATGATGTCGATATCCAATTCACCGCCATCTTGAAGATCACATCATAGTAATATGTCTGCTGCATAAATTATGCTTCTTAATACTATTTCCCATGCTTCCGCATTTTCCATGTGAACTCTATATGGAAAATGTAGGTATGTATTCATGTAGTATATGTTTGTGTGGCTTGGTGGATATCTTTAATTTCTTTCCGAGTTGTCTCAAATCACGCTTTACCTTTATGTCCTTGATTATTCTCACTATAAATACATCCATGATATTACAATAATAATAATAACTTTATTACACAACTGTATCGTCAGTGAATATAGTATGGTAAACAACAACAACAACAACAACAACAACAACATTAATAATAATAATAATAATAATAATAATAATAATAACAACAACAACAACAACAATAAAACATTTTTTATCTCTAACGCTAACTCATTAATATCTTAACAAGTTTTCAAAATTTGGCAACAGGAAGATGGTATTGCATAATATATTTAAAAAAGATAAATTTCTATTAATACTACTGATTGTTATATCACATTCTTTAAAAAAAAAGTTTCTTTGTATACTGAAAATTGAACAGTCTAAAACAAACTGCATCTCATCATCAACTAAATTCAAATGACATCTTCTACAATGTTTAAACTTTTATCACAAGAATTGATAAACTTTACATCACAATAGCTTATGTACGATGATTCCATGTTACATATTCTCACGAATACAGACATACATCAATTTAGAAAGTACGAGATGCAAGAAAACTTTAGTATCTCTCGTAAGAGAAATTACAACGACATGATTCCTTTTTTCAAGCATGAAAACCACAATATATTGCAGTGTATCACAAGCTTCTACCATAAAGTGACCTCTGAACAGTTCGTTAATTTACATGATGAACATATTAGGAGGCGTACGGTATTAAACAGATGGGTGATGTATATCAGAATGTTTTTTTCTAAATTTTACGTGTATTCATCAGTTGTATTACCTTTACAATACCAAAGTGCTGACCACGATGAACACGAAGAAATTGAAGCTGAGTTACAATAGTACATAATAGCTCTGGTTATGACATTTATAAGCTGTCAAATTTAGAAATGAATCTTAGACATAAAACGTAGTTGAGATATCGCCTAGGATCTATTCGTAATATAACTTGTGGGAATCTCCCATATCTTATTATGATATCTTTTTAACGTAGAAGTATAGCAACTTTACGATTCCGATAGTTATTCCCATTGTATGTGTGTCACCATGAGGAATTCAATCCTATGAGTGGAAATTTACTTTCGCATGATATGCTCAGTTTAGTGAACCATTTGTAAAGTTTTAATAAGTAACCAGAATGTGAAGAGGTATTGTGAGGAATGCAAGGGGGTGAGGGGTGAGGGGTGAGGAGAGAGCAGAAGGTTTAATTAATCCATTGATCATGCCAATGTGATATTATTGGTCTACATGTAGTGTTCACCTTCAAGTTCAAGTTAATACTGACGTCATCTTAGTCTGAAATCCAGGCTTTCCCGATTTACTGTATTAGAGAAATCAAATTATGGGTTCCACATCCGCTAGACTTTGACAGATAAGGAGAGCTCATGATCATAAATGTTACAGTAGTTCTATTCCTACGAATAGGTGACATTGCTGTGTAACACTTTCAACAGTGTATTAGGTGACACGAGTGTTACCGAACACGGTTTATATGTGGTGTATATGTGCTTCCCATATTGGTATTGGCAAAAAATAATTGTACTTTTTTCACTCTCTCTATTCATTATCTTTGACGTAACACGATGCTTTTTCGTTCATCAACCCTTTCGTAGTTCTTGCTCTATATACACACTGTGAGATGGAAGTACACTCACACGGTTTCGTATCTTTCCCATTCCTCCTCATCCTTTATTTACTTTCGTCGTTTTCTAGCTTTACTTGTTTTCTTCCACCTCTTATTTTCTCTTTCACTAAATTTGTTGCATGTGAAGGGAGGGACCAACTAGTCAACTATCGAGACCATTGACAGGGACAAATCTCTCTCTCTCTCTCTCTCTCTCTCTCTCTCTCTCTCTCTCTCTCTCTCTCTCTCTCTCTCTCTCTCTCTCTCTCTCTCTCTCTCTCTCTCTCTCTCTCTCTCTCTCTATCAGTGGTATCCACAATCACTTTCATAAACCTCTAATTTATTTTTTCAATATAATATGATATAAAATAGTAACAATAAAAATAAATAAATAACGAGAAAATTCATCACATTTGAACAAATATAACAACAATAGCCAACATACATAAAGAGGAATGCTGTTCATTTTACTAAAGATAATCTTGAATATAGGCTTATACGTCATAACTTATGAAAAATAATAAATTATGTCCATGCAATTCACGCTCACGTCCAATCCAAAATCGCGCAATTCACACAATATGAATAATCGACAGATTTTCCGTCGTCGGTAGATTTCAAAGCGTCGTTATGAACTGGAGGATAGTTTCTTCTGTCGAGTTTTCATTATATTGTACATGTGTCGCTTCGTTTTGTAGTTTTACACATTGGCGGTATTTATTGATCAACACAGGTGCTATTAGTAAGAGTATAGCCGATAAACAGAGGATGGTTCCACTGAAGAAATAGCAGTAGCCGTAGTTGTGAGTATTGTCTAATATCCAACCTGAAGAAAAACAAGAACACAGAGGAATAAATTACATTGTCAAAGCTGTCTTCAAGTCAAACAGGCTGAAATGACATTTTTTATATTTTTGAAAGACATGATAGTCGTCCACACACACACACACACACACACACACACGCGCGCGCGCGCGCGCACACACACACACACACACAGCCCCCCCCCCCCACACACACATACACACTTTAGATTATTTGGGTTGTAGTGTTGTAATATCAGGATTAATCGAACCCTTTGGGATCGTATCACAATTACTATTGACAAAGGGTGTACATCCTTGTATGCAATATGGCCAACATTGTCAGTAAGTGTGCTAAATACCGTTTACGTGTTATATTTCATAGCATCCCTCCACTTAAATATATGGTGCATGGGTTATTGTTCAGCCATTCGAATTAAGGTGACCGAACTTTTTAGACATCCATTTTTGTAGACTAAACAATGAAAGTACAGCGTACAGGGGAAACTATAAAGGCCCTACACATGTACATGTTCATGAAGGCGTATGTAGGCCATTATGTACAAAGTGAATGGTATCTAGGATGTCCATCTGTCTGTCTAGGTTGAAATTTGAACAGTTGTGCAATGTTTAACAGCGAAGGGTGTTAGTTTCAAGTTGGTACGTAGACGTAGACAGGGTTCAAGGACTATATTGACGCGTACGATTCGTGACGGACGCGTAATATACCGGATCACGGCGAACATCGGAAAAGCCTAGGATTTAACACGCGTACCAAGACCTCTGATAACGTTACACTAAAAAGGTTATGCACATATTTATTTAAGTATCAAAACGATATATCAGTAGTTTGCCAATAAGTATGGAAATAAACAAACAAATAAAACTATTAAAAAGTAATTAACATCCAGATAACTTAAAAAAAAACAAAAACAAATTAAGAAAAATATCAATGACGAGAAAAGGTGTGAGTAAATTGTACAATCTCTGGCGGAATTAGGACTGAGAGCAGCTACATATGTGTAAGGGTAGTATTCCGTACAATTAATACTATTTTTAAAAAGACAGATGTTGTATGACTCGGATTGAGATGAGGGAATACTGGAGGCCGAACAGCGGCACCACCTGCACGTGGTCGCAGATATAGTGTTTTTAACGAAACGGGGAGCCCCAGTTTGCCGTCCTAGGTTGAGGTCTGAGCTACCCCAGAACCCCTGCGGAAGAAATACTAGTCTAGGTCCCCTGAATCACTGTATAACCATTCATGTTCTCTTCGAGATCTTTGTCACTTGTCCTAGACGTGCTGGACAAAGGTTCTTTTTAAGTGGCGAATGCAAACTGAAGGGGATGGGGACAAATTACTGGCATTGCTAGAGCAGATGGAAAGTCCGATATAACGCACTTGAGTACAGGTGGTAAGGTTAAAATTTGAAATGTTCAAATTGAAGTACCACACACATCAGGATGTGTTGGAACCAAGTAAAATTCCCTCTCGATGCATTCAAACTTCAAAGTATAAATGATTTATGACAGAGAATAAGCA
Source organism: Glandiceps talaboti (assembly GCF_964340395.1). Lineage (NCBI taxonomy): Eukaryota > Metazoa > Hemichordata > Enteropneusta > Spengelidae > Glandiceps > Glandiceps talaboti. The sequence goes on along the minus strand of NC_135563.1, from coordinate 22,873,646 downwards.
TTGTGGTTTTGTTGTATTCAAATCGAAAACAAGCCATGGACACGTAGCTGGATAAATAGTTTAAAGTCAATTTTTTGACATCACCTCTTACCTGCTATTGGTGGACCGATGAGAGCACCAAATCCGTGACAAAGGTTACAGAAACCCAGAGCACAAGGCAATCTATTTACCCCGACGAAGTCCTTCAATGTGACAGTCAGAAGAGGATGGTACACACCGTTGGCAAGTCCAAACACTCCATACAACACTGCCAGTCCGCTGTATTTCTGAACTAGAACACTTATAAGATTGACAAGGCCACATATCAGTAAACTTGCCGATAAAGCACGTACAGGTGTGACAGCTCCAATATCGATGACGAAGCCATGGCCAGCACGACCGATAAGACTCACGGCACCGGTTATTGTCATCAGTGTTGTTGGTAGAGGATAGGGTATACAGAAAGACTCAGCCCGTGCGACCAGAAATAATATGGTCGGGTAAAATCCTATTGCGATAACGAAGTAAGCTACTGCCATTAGCACGAACATCGGATCAGAGAATAAATGAAAACCAAGCATTTTCGACAAACCATGTAAGAATTTACAAATGTTTATTTTCAAAGTCCTACACAGTTGGACATGTCTACACATTGTACATAAAAAACGACTTTTCTTGACAGGTTCTTCAGAAATGTGTATTTGATGCACCGTTTTCGGATAATTTTGGTTGCAGTCTTCTGGTTCTAGTGGGTTAGGCGTTATATTGACGGTTATCTCAAGGTCTAAGTCCACAGATGTTGCTGTGTTCTCCGCTACAGACGTTAGAATAACACGTGTTTGAGGAGGGGGGCGAAACAATGCCCCACATACTATAATGTGAAGGTCCATGGCAGCCAAACACATCATGGCAGTTCGCCAACCATATTTATTAATGAAGAATTGGTATAATTGTGGTAATGCGATCCATCCGATGGCAAATCCAGCGAAAACGATACCGTTTGCTAGTGCGTAACGTCTCGTAAAGTAACGTGCTATGAAAGCTATGCTTGGGGTGGCAACCAATCCATAACCAAAACCTAGGAAGCAAGGAAAGGAGTGTATTTTGTCATTATGGTGTCATTGTACTTCTCCTAATTGGAGGGAAAAACTGTGTTCAAGATAAAGATGTACAAAAGGATGGACAAGCTGAATTAATAGGCATTTTGTCAAAGAAGATTATTTACTTCACCACAATTAAGTTTTTAAGACTTCGTTTTTTAAAATAATTCCATGTTAATCTCATTCTCTATAAATTATCAACCCAACGTAGGAATTGTAACTGAAATTGTTAAAGAGAAGGAAAAGAAGATTAAGGTAAAAACACGGTGTCGGCACTTTTTGTCGTTTCATAAATAATAATTTAAAAAAATAACGTCAATATTTTTCACCAATTAAATTGTTTCATTTGCTGTTGTTGTCCGTATTAGGTTTATTAGTTATCATTCATACTTGCAATAAAATGATAAATGTATATGTTTTGTAGGTGTCAATAGCATTATTGTAAATACTAGTAATGTGTAATTTCTGTGAAGACGTACCTGTTATTACACCATAAGTGATGTAAAGATGTGACACTTCGGTAGCAATAGAACTGAGTGCCGTCCCTACAGTAGCTACCAGTCCCCCAATAATGACTACAACACGACAACCCAATCTGCAATTCAACGCACTTGAAATGGGACCTGGAACATACAATTTATTGCTTCGAATGTTATTTTTCAATTGCTGTATTTGAGAAATCTAGAACACAGCTCAAGACCAAATTACGGATGCAGACGTGCATGTCATAGTATATATATATACACACAGATCTAAACTTACTAGAAGTTAGTGACAATGCCACACAAACAATGTCTGCATTATTAACAGAACAAATAAAGAAATACAGAAAATACACAAATACAGAAAGAAGAAAGGAAGTTTGAATAGAGTATGAAAAGGGGAAAGACACAGAAATTTAAAACATTGAAGTATTTGAGTACTAAAGGAAGTTAAAATAGCAGAGAATTTAAAAAGAACAGAACAAAAGAAAATGGCGACACAATAAAACTAACTAAAGAACTCTTTGGATCCAGCTAAGAATTTATTACTAGTTGTCTAGTATATTACCTACCCGCGGCTTAAATTTAAATTCCGTTGATTGACGTTGACGGAATCCCGTCAATCATTATTACCTGTCCCGTTACTATGGCAGCGACAAAGAGGATGAGTCTAGTATTTGTGTTATAGGCTTAATTTGTGATAAGATGAAATGACACGATAAAGTATCACGAAATGTTTATACGGTTCCTGACCCATAACTTAAACTTTCACGAAATGTTTATACGGTCCCGGGCCCATAACTCAAACTTCATTGTTACTAGTATAATAGTTTAGGATTACAATGAAGGAAATAAAGACTACTTTGAATGTTTAAACCCCAGTTGGCTGGCTGGCAAATTATTAAAACTTATTATCGATAGAAGCTATCTAAATGTTAGCACAGACTACTTTTAGGACTGTGGGCACTTGTTTATCAAGCACTTCTGAGATCGATCATTCTGTTTCTCAACTTATGTCAAGTAGTGGTAAGTCAATCAATATATAGTTGAGATGATTCGTCGTTTATAGTTAATATTGCTACCACAGTGCTGGCGACACACTAAGAAAAAAAATACGACGATAAAACGGATTACTATATTTATTAAAACGTTCCTATGTGAAAACCTAACGGTCAGCAAGACTTTGTTTTAAAACTGGTCATGGGAGAGTTCATGTAAGGACAGAGAAACGGAAAACAAATGAACTTCGCGAGACAAAAGTGTAGTAGTTGTCTACGTTTAGGTAAAAATCTGACAAATGATGTTGACATAACAAATATAAGAGTTTGAATGGCGAAAATAAGACATTTTTGGTATAGTTAAAATACATATAAGTTTGGAAAAGTAGTACGAATTTCGGAATTGTTGAAAAACTTATCACAAACCTTTGAGTGTAAGGCTTGTTTATTTAATATGCCGTATATTGCTAGGAACAAAGAAGTTGTCCGGTCATACCACAGGGCCAATCCCTAGAAATACCAAAGCAGGTTCACTATTTTATAGTCAATACGAAATGTGCCCAGACAAAAGAGCGATTGTTCATCGTATACGGTGAAGTGGTCAGCGCCAGTGAAGTGTTTTTTCCCCAAATACCGTAAGGATTTCGTTATATATTATATACCACAACGCTTTCTGATAGACGATCATTTGTAAAGGTTTTAGAAATATACCGAAGCTCACAAAGTGGGATTAATTTAACAAGGTTTAAGGGAACCGCATTTTAACTTTGCGATTGCGTAACTTTTCAGTAAATGAGCACAGGATGGTCCGCGACATGCATGGTAAATGAACTTTGGTGTGTATACGTGTGGCCTTCGCGTCAATGTAGGTCGGGTAGTCATGCCGGCGTTTGTGCGAGAAATTATTACGGCTGCAGTGCACGTTTATTTTATTTGAGTAACTTACCTGTTGCAAGCGTTACAAATAATGCCGTACCACTAATTCCTGCGATTTGTCCAGCTCCACGGTGAAAATATTCTTGTAGTCGGATGATGAATGGACCAAACCCTGTCAAGCTTCCCTGAGATAGGAGTAAAGCAAAGTGCGCTGCTACCACGACAACCCACCCCCAACCACCATCAGGAGGTGCGTCTTCGTAGGTAACTGTCGTCGTGTCTCGGTCTTCAATTGTAGTAGCTGGCTTCTTGATTCCTTTCATAATCTTCACCATTCTTATTTTTCACATTTATGTTCTTCTGTAAAGAAAAACAAGAAAGAGAAAGATGTGTATGTGATTAATCTACCCGTGAATGCACATTATGATACAGTTATAGGGTAGGCAATGGATAGATGTATTCTTTTCTAGTCTATGCATTGGCGTGATCACAAAAAGAGAACCTAATAAAAAAAATCCACAGACCTTGCCTCTGATAATGGAAACTACAGTGTGTCTCAGCAAATGTGAGAATTGGAATTTGAATCTGACTGTTCCTAGATCCTCGCGTCATGCACTGTGCACTGAACTAGAATTGATTGAACTATAGAGTTATTGCCAAACAATTACTGGGAGTTAAAAGAAAACAGCTACTAGTAGTTTTAAACAGTGAATCATAGGTCAAAATGATATTTCTGATTACGTGCGGATTTACAGGTAGGTACCGGAACAATGCAGACTGAGTACTGTTTCGTGCGAAAAAAATGATAAAAAAGGCAAACAAACATATTTTGCAAAGTACTAATTTAAAGAAGATAGTATGGAACAACCTTGGATAAAGACCAATGCCTAAACAAACAAAAGGGAAAAATAACAAAATTACAGAAACATTTTTTTTAAAAGCAGAAAACTATGTCTGTCCTGATTTTTTATAGGTCCTTACCTTTACTACAAAATAATCTCTGTCAAAGTAATAACGGTAGAAGTATAAATCACTAAGCGAAAATACTAACAAGCGTCGCTGACGTACCTTTCCTTGTATCTGTTCATAGGAACTCTCGGCACACTTTTTTTAACGTGGTACCGGCCGGGGCAGCATGTTTAAGATGACATGTACGCATGCGCATGACATTTATATTCCCCAAAATATGGACGTCATTCCATCGACGTACTATTTTGGTCACAACTGTAGAATTTGTCATCCCTATCGCGTACCAGTTCCGACAATTGAGTTAACTGTAAGAAATAGTAATAAACAACAAACTAGGTGTATCAATTCATTCATGGACACAAAATGTACTAAAAGTTTATTACAGTAATTAAAGTAAAAGTAAAGTATGCTAATGTCCACTCCACGCAAGTCCTCTGGGAATTTTTTTCCACTGACCAGCTTCTTAACTTGGATATTTCATCTTTCAGAATTTAGATTAGTTCGGAGAGTGATATCGACAAACAAGGAATGTTGAACCAAAACATTAATAGGTCTCTAATAGCAACAGACTTTACAGTTCATTAACTATACATTTAACAAATCTCTCACGCACATTCATTCATTCATTCTATTCTGCCGTCTAGACATTGGCATACGGAATAAAGCCTGCCCTCTAGATCTATTACACCAACAATACTCACCGTCTTCACTCATTTTAATACTTAAAAGCCATGCTCACCACATTTTGCTAATTTAATTTAAAAAAAATATAAATAAAAGTAGGAGGTAATAAGCTGTAACACGTGTACTATGTATTTAACTGAGTCGATAATATGCTGCTACTAATATTGCATAGAGCACTGTTCTCCCAATGAGACACAGTTATCAATATATATACATGTGAGTACGGTGAGTGTCAATCTGCTAAGACAGCGCTCTATACCGCAGTGGCAGAGCGCAATAGTTATATATATATATATATATATATATATATATATATATATATATATATATATATATATATATATATATATATATATATATATATATATATATATATAGTTTTGGTAGTACTGGAACTCTTTCTTGGGTGTAACTCGGAGTTTCACGCATATTGCGATCATCAGACACATATATATATATATATATATATATATATATATATATATATATATATATATATATATATATATATATATATATAGTTATATATATAGTTATATATATAGTTATATATATATATATGTACACACACACACACACACATATATATATAATGAAATTGAGGAAAGAAATATTTACTATATTGTAATGCTGTCGATCATCTTATGGGCTTACGTGTACTTGTGCACATGGTATACACACATGGGTGATAACAGACGGACATGTTAACGACATGTATCGTTCGTGACCGTTGTCAAACAGTGTTTCCGTCATTTCTCACAGTCACACCCAATCTACGTAGAACTCATTACAATCCCTTTGTATTTGTATACATATCAATGGTAATAGAGTACAGCGGATAACTGTATTTAAGGAGATACTCGGTGATTCCATCTCCTTATGCTCGTCCTGCATACACGTGATCTAACCTGATGTGTTCGGGTGTACGTGCAAAACGACACGGTAACCACACGGTTTACAGGATGATCAAACCGTGGTTCACATCAGATTGCATCCGAGTCACCGCCACTAGTCGCGCCATCGATCAGGTCTTTTAATCACGTGCTCATCAGGCCACCACGTCAAGATGATTGAAATGCCTATTCTTATTACGAGCATGTTTTATATACACTTTATCAGACCTTTAATAAATAAAGTCAAAGAAAACAAAGATAAACGCGTCAAAAACTTCTGAATTACATTTATATGCTTTCAGGAGACCTCATGATGTTTCGCCACAAATCAAATTGTAACAGTTTTTAGTTTGTAAGCCTGTCGATAAGTCACATTTTCCTGTCATAAAACATAATTAAGCTAAAACACAAAAATATGAATAAAAGTAAACCAGTGCGAGATAAAACAAAGGTAGTTTTGGAGTTTAAAAATTCGTCGGGTACATGTAGTCTGATTTGAAGGAAGGAAGGAAAGAATGATTTTTTTTTCAAAAAGAGGAAATAATTCTGTATTATACGTGAAGTTGGTCAACATTTTGTTACAGCTGGTTGGCCTTGGTATGATCATATACAAAATATATATTTTGTCAGTCATTTTGTGTACGCCTTTTTAAATATTAATAGCTACTTATCTTTTGATGTGTTAAGTCGAAGTCTGTGCGAGGGCAATATATTAATAAAGTTATTATTAATGTTATTATTATACATATTATTATTACATACATTGTTAATCTTGTAATGGTAAGATGTTAAACATGCCTGTCATTCTATTTTGGATTATCATGAGTAGATCTTATACTATGTCCACTGTGAAGTATTTAGTTATCGCGATGACCATGTGCTATAAATAGTCAGGCTCTGACAAAAAGCCACTGATACGGTAAACCAAACTAACATTGACATTATCTGATGCAACGCCGAAAAGTACACGTACAGACAATTTGTCATAAAAAGGTCCGCCGACCTGTGTGCTTTGTTCGTGACCTCGTTCAAGACTGAATGAAAGCCAGCCTTGAAAACGTCAGATGTGTGCCATGTGTGTTATATTGCTTACCAGATATATTGGATCGGACGAAATTATACACAAATATTTGCAAACGAGATTAGTTTTAACCAAGATTATTCATAAAATTGCTCTTTTAGATTCATTTTTACATGACTTAATCAATAAGGACTATTACTCTAATATCAGTCTAAAATTATACTAAAATGTACCAAAAATTTTGAGTCAAATATACAATTTGTTCCCATAGTTTTGACGAGGATAACAGTCCGTGCCGAAGAGGAAAACCACACACCATGTGTCGGAAGACGGTTGTACTTTGTGAATCAATTACAAGGAGTTAATTACAATTCTTTGTACTGAACTGTAAAAGTGATTCAAACACAGATTTCGTTAAAAGAACACAACTATTTTTGACTGCTAATTGACAAAATTTATTCAATATTTTCAGGAAATTTAAACCGCCGTCCGCCTTTTTTGTTGGAAGAGACGTCGACATCTGTATTAGGTCGGCATCTGCTGACTGTTGTATAATATTATAGTGGGTAGGTTGGGTGTCAAATATATTATCGCTTCCGTTACAAAGAACGAATTATCACGAATTTAAATTGCGTTGACGCCGTTGTTTTCAGCTAAACTAAAAGCTGTTGACTGTATATTATTGTAAGAAAACAGACTGGTCAACACCATTAAACTAGCTGAAAAATATTGCACCCCATGCATCTTTCAATGAAACATCTATTAAATGCAGTTTTAACCCGTGTTTGACTAAATTATTATTTATAAACACACGCTGATTAATTTCCAGACCGTCATCGTCGCAAACCACGACCGTCACGGTTTTACGGCATCGTTCTTAACGAGCCGGTCCCTACTGGAAGTATTTATTTCGAAATGTAGTGGTAGAAACAATAACTCTGGTTTGCGAGAATGCCAGTCCGTATTCCGGTCATAATCATACAAATGAACACCATTGCGTTGTTATAGAAGTTACTGCATTAATTTATCAAAATAATAAAAGTTTGTTTAAACCACAAAAATCACCAACAATAAAATCATACATTTATTACTCAGTCTAAAAGTGCCTCAGAGCACTTGGAGATGATGTGGACAACCAAGGATAAAACTGACTTTATACATTTATTGGATCATTTTTTGCTGTATGCATATTAATTACCTGTAGCACTCTACGTACTGATCTGGTGCATACATCTCTTGCAGCTATTGGCCGAACTCAAACCCAGGTGGTATCCAGACATGATATGTAAACGATTTGGTGACATCATTTGATAAACAATGTACAAAAATGTCAGAGTTAAGCTCTGTGATGACTTCAGTTGTTCTAACGACCAAGGCATATATAGCCATCAAAGGTATACTAGAATAGTGTAATTGACGTATTTACACCGAGTAAAGTATTAAAAAACTCTTCTTGTATCTTTGTGATGATGTGAAGGGGTTTACAAATAATAGGTAAATGATTTATATGTTAACCAGTTGTATAATAATATCTCGGTCATCAACAGCTGTGCATGTGTTGTCTGTGTGATATACATGTATGTTTGTGGTAACGTTCTTAAATATAGACCAAACACTAATTGCAATGCGACGTGCTAAATCCCAGGGTTGCCATGGGAATATACACAGTTCAACACCTGTTTTACCTTTGACAGACTGGTATATGTATATGTTACCATTATTTTGTAATTAAGATGCCATTAAACGTAAAATATGCAGTTGCAACGGTATGGGATCGTCTATGGAACCTGTTATGGGATCGAATAACATTAGGGTGTTGAATTTAAGAACAATCGTTACCATAGTTTATTTATAGCAATGATCTGTAGAAAAAACGGAAAAGTTGCTGATAAGTTCAACATCCGCTCATAGTTAGTGCATTCAGGATGTGATTGACATATCAAAATAATGGAGCGATGTGAAGCTATTCACGATGTGATTGGCATATCAAAATAATGGAGCGATGTGAAGCTATTCACGATGTGATTGGCATATCAAAATAATGGAGCGATGTGAAACTATTACAAGGTTGCCATTGATCGGAAAACATGTATGTACTTTATTTATCAATCAATAATACAGCCAACATATGTGTTTGTTTCCTTTGTTTTCTAACCAATCAGAATGAACCTTATAAAGAGCTTCACAAGTTGTGCTTGTTTCCTTTGTTTCTAACCAATCAGAATAAACCTTATGAAGTGCTTCACATTATCTGAAAATAATTGATGAGTTCTAAATATAGACACTGATTTCAAAATTAACATCTACAATTAGATTGCACCACGCTAGATAAAACAATCGCACTTATCGTGCTATACATCTATCTGAATACCATTGTTGCTAGGAGGTAGTATTTATTTTTTGAAAACAGAATGGAAAGAAAGCTGTTTATTGTACTTGTTATTGAAATGCTGTCACCAAGTATGTGTGGACTTTCATAAGGTCACATTTGTACTCTTGTAGTTAGCATTTGCAATATCGGGGTCAACTGAGGTTGACTTTTAATCGTTGCAATCGAAAGACCCATGACATTATTATCTACGACTTTTGCACAGTTTTGACATTTTGTAGGTAGTTGGCAAGTACTTGATGGGTCAATTGATATCTTCGAATTCCTGATTCACATATATCCTTCAATATACAATGTTTTATTTCATGTAACCTAACACATGATTGAACTGTTAAACAATGGCTTAGACTCCACCCATTCCCCAACACACTGACAATTTAACAATGCATGATTGCAACATTGTTGCATATCAACCAATAGTTGACTTCTCAGTCGGTCAGAATTCGATAAGAAAGAGCTCTCTAGACAAGTTTGACTCAACTTCGCTCCACAGGATTGGAAATATTCATTGTCCTAAAATTAACCATGAAGTGTAAAAACGTATGAAATTGACTATAGTTAAAATACCCAGGACTGATTTCCAACTATTTTACAATTCTATTTCACAGGTATACAAATAGCTGTGTAACATATATACTATATTTAGTTTCTGAGCGTTGGTACCTGCCAACTCATCATCATGGCGGTGTTTGGATGACTTTCCGATCAGATACACGGAGATAGATAAATTTGTTTGATTTTGACCAATGAGGGCGTACTTGATGTAGAAAATCCGAAATCGGGCTTTTACAAAAAATGTAATAGGTGCTAATTTTATGTGTGCTTGCAGTTATACAGAAGTTGGTCCAGAACAAAAGAATTATCATATAATCCAAATGGTTCCATTTAATAAAATAAAAGCGAGCACCTTGGATTGAATTCAAGGCGTTTAGACTTGTACTATCTGCAAATGGGACATTTTTAATTTTTTTTCACGAATAACCAAATATATGTCCATTAAATATCGGTCAGTTATTTATAAAAAAAGAGAGAAGACAGCTAATTAGTGGGCAATAATATATGTAGGTAGCGTAGTGACAAGTTTAAATCTTGAGCGAAATCTTGGTTTTGAATCTGTCACCATGTTAAAACTGTACTAGTTGTAACTGGAGTAAAAATTGTTTCCAGTATTGTTGGTAAATAATTATGTAGGACCATTTAAAGATATTTGTCAATTCAGACAATAAAATGTAGCAATGTTAACAAAATAAATTGTATATCCAAACTATAAAATGTAGCAAGATTTTTTGCGAGCCAGATGACATTTTGTTTCAACTCGACTGATCTCCATTGTAAGTTGTCTTTCAACGACGAAAACAACCCTATTCTCTCAATTGGTTGTAAAATATGAAAGTAAATAACTTTCTTTTCACATTGTTTATCTCAAAGTACTAGTATTTACTAAATTTGTCTATAGGTGAATCCAAGAGGTAAACTTGCGTGTGCAGCTGTTCATTAATTATACACTACGTGAAGGACTGCATTAACTTTCACTAGAAAATAATCCATTGTTTTAGTTCTGCTGCAACCTAGAGCGTATCAAAAAGTGTAAAGTCATCACATCACTTCAGTACTACACACTGAGCCGCGCGTGATAACCACAAGATGTTTTGTACAGTATGAAGTATACATATATATATCCGTGAGAGCTAACTATATGTGGAGTTGACAATTAATGAACAAACACACACATATTCGAATCTTAGCCACGGATGTTTAACGCATGCATATTTCCCACTACACTGTGCTTATTTCGCTGTTTCTGCGTATAACCGAACTATCAGAGTCATTATTAATGACCTTGGTGGTTAGATATCAAATGTTTATTGGATATCGTCCCGAAAATTTAGCAACTTATCGGAGCTGTATCTGAATCTGTTGCTAGACCATTTATATGTGAATACAAGTGGTGAATCCGTATCTGATGCTAATTCGTCACTCGAGAGATCCTCAGACGGAACCCATATATCAATCGACGATGACGGAGAGACCAAGATCTGGAAGTCGGCCGAAAGAAACGGTAAATTGTAGAGTTGTTGTGTATTCATGTTTGACATCTTATGTATTGATACACAGTAATATACTAGAAAGAAGGTTGTATTTTTCGTGATAGCAGATTGCATACATTTAGTCTCACCAAACGATGGGAGTGTCAACATCTAAACAGTAAACTCACATTGTCACGTACATACACAAATAATCGAGTCGCAGTGTAAACTTTTGAATATGGGGTTACCTTGTCGGTCAAATAATGAACAATATAGTAATATCTCCCCATGAAGAAATAATGTGTTCGTCGAAACATTGTTAAATATAAGTGTATTTGGAATGAATAATGAGCCAGGCTCTATACAGTGAGTATCTGTCTCATATTTCTAGTTAAGAGTCTGATAGTATGTGATATATTGTGTTCTCTTCCCACAGTCTGGGATGTTGATGTCAGTGATAAGGACACTATCAGCAAGGTAAGTTTAATTTTTAAAATTAACCATCTTGATTCTTGATATCTGCAACATCTGGAGCACCGTATGTAAATATATATAGAGAACATCAAGACTATATAGGGACCTCAGGTGTGATGATAGAGAATTTCATCTTTAAAATAGCTGCATTTCTTATGCTTTTGAAACACGCACAAAAAATCCATTTCTATAAACACAGCATCACACAATATCTCTAAAATATAGCTATAAAAATGTGTAAATCTGGCATAGGAGAGACCTGCTGTATACTGGAGTGAAGCGCATGGCATTATGGGGTGTGGACAAAGTTAGAAGCTTTGCAACTATTGAACCCATGTCCAAAAAATGCTGAGGCAATTGTTTTCTTGATTATGGAGGACACTGAGATATAATAAATTGAGTCACAAAATCAAAATTTATTTTTACAGTGAAGATTTAGAGCAACGAGAAATTGAAAAGACAAGATTAGAAAGGGCATACAGAGAATGTGACAAGAAGCTGGGTAAACTAGTAGAAGGTAAGTAATTTTGTGGTTTTTAGGTATTTACCATGATGCAAACAAGAATATTACATCTTGGGATTTCAGTGTCTGATGATAATAGCCGCATTGATCTTCATCAGGAAATCATGTGGTGAATTATCAGTAATGGAAACAGAGTCCCAGTCGATGTTGTGATTGTCATGATGAGTGTTCAGCTAAAGCCAGTGCTACAATTTTCCCCTTTAATACAGATTTGCGATGTTCATCGACAGCTCAATGCTTAAAACTTTGAACTGCTTGTACATTATGACCATTGTAAATCAATGATTATATGTGTGTGTGTGTGTGTGTGTGTGTGAACCTACTCATTGCAAAACAACTGTTGTTAGACATAGTTTATCATAGTATCTACAAAAGTCTACAACAAGTACATGTATACTTGGAACTAGTGGACACCTTCATTTCTGGTTTACTGGGAGCTAGTGGAGAAAGGGATAAACCATAGATATATGAACAATTCACCCATGGATAAACAAACTGAATATCAACATTTTGGTACACTAGTGCAAATTGTCAGGTAAATGTTGATGATTGTGTACAATTTGTAACAAAGTGTGAAAGTTACATCACATGTATTTGTTTTCTCTCTTTTTTTGACAGATCATTACAGTGACCTGCAAGTTACTGTGCAGTCGTTCAGTGGTATCTCCAGCAGAATAGCTAAGTCCAGACAGAAGTTGGGAGTAGTGAGAGAAAACCTGACGTCGTGTAAAGCATTGCTTCATTGTAAGAGAGATGAAATCAGAAAACTATGGCTGGAAGGGGTGGAACATAAACAAGTATTGGCTCTGTTGTGCCAAATGTAAGTCTGGTATCTGTTTCTCCATATATACCCCTCTAAGGTTTTTCAGGTTTGTGTAAACTATGGTTAGAAGGGGTGGATTGTAACCATATACTGGCCGTCTTGTGTCAAATGTAAATCTGGTATCTGTCTCTCCCTATGTGTGCCCCTCTAAGGTCTACAAAGTTTGTGAAAACTGTGGTTGGGAGGGGTGGAATGTAACCATATACTGGCCGTCTTGTGTCAAATATAAATCTGGTATCTGTCTCTCCCTATACATGTATGCCTCTCTAATGTCTACAAAGTTTGTGAAAACTGTGGTTGGAAGGGCTGGAATGTAACCATATACTGACCCTCTTGTGCCAAATGTAAATCTGGTATCTGTCTCCTATATTTCCCTCTAAGGTCTACAAAGTTTGTCAAAGTTAAGAAATTGAGATTGTGTGGCAGGTTGGGCTAATTGGGTTGCTGAGAGTAGTACAAGACTTCTTCAGAGTCACACAGTCAAATTTTGTCACTCTTTCCCCATGTAACATTTTAATGAAAGACAAAGTAAAATATTTTGGATGATGTCTTTGATAAAGACTTGACCTTTTCCAAGTACTTTCTATATGTTTTCTAATATTTTTCTATTTTGTAACTGTTAGTTTTGAGTATTACTCTGATTTTGCTGTGTTTATTCTTTTATAAGATTCAATTAATGTGTTCCTTCGATGTGTTACCTTATGTTTGTATTGTCTATTGCAGTGAAGGGGTGAAGGAAACCGCTATAAAGTTGGAAGAATACATGAGAAAGAAACATTATTTGCATGCTACGGAATTGTTGACTTCAACAGGTAAGTGTCAATGATTAGACTGTTATTTGCAAAGTTCTGATGGTGAAAGACAACTGAGTCATGTAAATGGGTACCTGGTAGGATAACATTTGGTATTTGATAGGTTGATTAAGTGTCACTACAGAACTGAAGTCATCCTGGTGGGATGTCGACACATCACTAAGTCATGTAAATGGATATCTGACAGGATAACATAGTTATGTGGTGAGTTATAGTACAGTGTGTTCATTGGAACCAAAGGAGACCACATGTTAGACTTTCTGAATATAAGACAACTTATGCTTGTTTATTTCATCTTTTTCAGTTGCAACTCTTGAAGGTAGTCTATCAGATGTGGATGCCCTTAGGGATCTAAAAACAGATTTGTTACAAAAGAAAGTGGTATGTATCTATTCTTTGTCAAGAAAAACATAAGTAAGCTACTAAAGACAGTGACAACAGTTGTAAGATTATTAAATAACCTTCCTAATATTTAGGATTAATCTAATCATGTGCCAATACATGCTACTCAAATATGGTATGTTGAAAAGAGATATTAGGAAAACTAGATTTGAAGTGTTTTGCAGTACTTCTAGTCGTATTTGATGTATTAATATATATGAGCTGAATAGTCTGTAAAGTACACCATGATGGGGTGCTCTCACACATTGGTCAACCTCTTTAGATAGAACAGGCTGATGAAGGTGGGTGACATGACATATCTTACAGTCAACAAGCTGAAATGATCATTTTATGTGAACAGCGAAAGTGAGTCAGGGTGTGAAGAAACCTACAGGGTTGTATTTTGTTGTTAAGACATCCTGATTTCTTTTTGTTTGTATGTACAGCAATTACATGAAGTTCTAATAGATGAACTACATATACATCTCTATGAGAAATCAGCTACATTGACACAGAATACATTCAAGAGAGGAGGTTCACATCGAGGATCTGGTCGCAAGGATGTATCAACACCTATGAGAAAAGCTACCCTACTAGAACAGGCAGCAGTTCATAGTGCTGGGGTCAAAGGGTTACATTCCAAAAGTAGTAAGTCTGTAATATTTTGTACCTCTAGACTTTGAAACATAGTTCATGGCACTGGGGTCAAAAGGTTACATGCCAAACCATAAAGCAATCAATATTAACACCACCACCCCCCCCCCCCCCCACCCCCACCCCCCATCCTGGGGGTGAAAAGTTAACAGCCAAACCTTACAGGAAAAGTCCAGTCAGGCTTATTTATGCCAGTAGTACACTTGTATTGATTACTGCTATCAACCCAGTCAGACTTATTTCTTGCTGTAGTACACTTGTATTGATTATTGCTATCAACTTAAAGGAAAAGTCCAGTCAGACTCATTTCCTGTTGTAGTACACTTGTATTGATTAGTGCTATCATCTTAAATATTATTTTGGGTGATAAATTATCACCTCACTAACTTATTCAACTTTTAAATCTTGTGAAAAAGCCCTGCTCCTCTTAGGCCTGTGTTTTGCCATTAAGGGGATTACCAGCAATGGTTTGTGGGGTAGGAAATGACATACATACCGGTAGTTACCACAATGTTTTGTCTTTGTATCAGGAGCTGCAGGTATGGGTGACTTGTTAGATGAAGAACCTAAACACATAACTGAAGATCTCAATGAGAATGTGGAAGAAGACACTGTTCATTTCATGTCCATATTGATAGAGTCACTGTATGTCTTAAAGAAGTTACCGGAAGCCATGGAGGTAAGATAAACATAGGAAGTTGGGGTTTTGGGTATCTTCTCAATTTAATCTTCATATAGAAGATATTGAATACATAATAAAATTTCACATGACCATGAAATCTCACATGATTGCATAACATGATGGTTTTTTTTTTCAAAATTCTGATGTGACAACTTTGCAACTGCATTCATGTGGTGGACAGAGGACTAGCGGTGAATGTGTATGTGTATGTGTATGTGTATGTGTATGTGTATGTGTATGTGTATGTGTATGTGTATGTGTATGTGTATGTGTGTATGTGTATGTACCTGTGTATGTATGTATGTATGTATGTATGTATGTATGTATGTATGTATGTATGTATGTATGTATGTATGTATGTATGTATGTATGCATGCATGTATGCATGTATGTGTATGTGTATGTGTATGTGTATGTATATGTGTATATACATTGCATGTATAAATCTGTGTATATGTACATATATGTGTGTATTTGTACAGTTACATGTTTGTATGTGCATATCTACATGGATGTGAATGGACATATCAGTTGCATGACTACATAAGTACATACATGTGATGTGCTTGTATACAAGTCTGTACATGTGTATCTGTGTATGTTGCTGTCAATACCTGTCTTACAATAATCTTGTCTTTTTCTGGTCATATTACTGTATAATTCAGGCAATTACAAGTCAAATGCAGGGCCATCTCACCAAAATAATAGAGAGAACAACTAGTCTTATACTTGATAGGTAAGTTACACTGTCCCACAATGCTAGCTTATAGTATACACTTATTGCCTGGCTATGAGGGCACTAGTAGATTTCTATTACCCTGAGGGCTGTTATGTAGCAACTATTGCCCCCCCCCCCTCCCCCCCCAAAAAAAAAAACCAAACAAAAAACCAAAAAACAACAACAAAAAATAAAAACAAACAAAAAAACCCCCAAAAAAACAACAAAGAAACCCCTGAAACCCAAGGGAATTAATTGTTGCATAACAGCACAAGGGGTAAATCAGGAGTTTTTCACATCTACTATACTAGTGCCCGAATAAGGCCAGGGAATAAGTGTTCTATAACATGCCACATTCCAAGGCATGTATACTCTTTCCAGAGTGAAAGAAATCCACCAACAGGACTAGTTCTCATGCTTCTGTAATAGTGCCCTAGGGAAAATAAAAAGTGAATATTGCCCTCTATATGCAAATTGAGGTCACTATAGGTCGCTAGTCCATCCAACATGACACAGGCCAAGCCAGTCACTGAGTCACTGAAAAAATGTTATAAAAACTCCTCTTGATGTTGTATATGCCTTATGCCATTGTTGTATCTAACACATTTCTTATCTAACATCTGATATTGTACCTTGATGTAAGATATCTTCAATGGCTACTTTATGATATAATTTGAATTTCAGATGTCGGTGATCATTACAAGGAATTTATAAAGAAATTATACAGTATTATATGATTTTGTACCATAACAAAACTATGATTTAGACATTCATGAAAAAGAATTCATTCACACATATATACATTGTGCACCAAGATCTGACAGAAAGTATACAGGCATATAAAAATAGAACTTAAACTACATGTACATCATTATGAATTTTATTAACTGCTGGTCATAATTCACAACAGAACATAATATTAGTTTGAGCAATATGTATATGTAACCTATATCTTTGTCATTTCTCAGTGCTAACCAGAGAGAGGAACCAATACTGCCACAGGATAGACCCAAGTTATTACTTGAACTGTTAGAGACATTATTTGAAAGATTACGTTGTGTTGCTGCTGCACATATGATCGTTCTCACTGCCCTCAAGAGAATTAAGGTAATACTTACTAGATATATTTGCATATACCATAACAGATATGGTTATATTATAATTCAAACATGTCTCTGATATTTTACATCCACATGTTCTGTAGTACATCTCTTATACTCACATGTCGTAATAGTACACTGGAAAACGGTAAATATGTTGTTAATTACACAGACATACTCACATGGTCTTCAGTACACTGTAAAACAGTAAATATAACCATTACACTGACATACTCACATGGTCTTTAGTACACTAAAGGAGTAAAATTACTTGCACAATGTTGAATCAATTAACTGATTAATGTCCATTATATGAAGGGTTATTGATGGCTGTGTGAAACTTGATAATTGTAGAATTGTGAATTCTAGCAAAGGTTAAATCATAGATTGCAATGATGTGTTTAAGTTGTTGATTTGAAAATGAAATGAATATCTTCTGATACATTGAGTCCATTATAGAAAGATTAATTTGATGGCTTTGAAATAAGGGGGTTGTAATTTCAATTCTTTGGCACAGAAATTACATTTCTCTTGTTCTGCACCATCTATTTGATATTATAGTGTCCATTGTAGAAAGTTATAATAGTTTATTTTCAAAATAGAGGAATAGATTATGTCCATTATAGAAATGTTAATTGCTAGATTGTCTATTGCAGAAAGTGTGTGTGTGTGTGTGTGTGTGTGTGTGTGTGTGTGTGTGTGTGTGTGTGTGTGTGTGTGTGTGTGTGTGTGTATATATATATATATTATAGTGTATATAAAAATTGTTGATATTTATCAATTCTTGGAAATACTCTGTAAATCTATATTGTTATTAGTTTTCACTATATCATCATTGATGTAAGTACATGTAGGTATTAAAAGACAGTACTTGTAATTTTGCCCCACCTGCTACCTATCCTTCTTTCAGAGGAGATCTGCTGAGGAGGTAAGAAGTGCATGCCAAGCAACAAACAAACTTCAAGTGAAGTCCAAGCATAGCAGATGACATCAGTCAAAGTATCAGATGATTATGACATCATCTGTCAATCAAAATATACATTTTTATCAGAGCTAAGTCAAGTAGATGTGACGAAAGAAAAGAATAGATTAGATGTTAACTTCTGCACTAGTAGTAATTTGCTAGAAGCACTTGTAAAACTAGTGCTGTAGTGAACTAGATGTGTTTCTTCACACTGACACTCTCTCGTCATATACTGCAGAAATTACCAAACTGCTGGAAAAAATAAATAAATATTTTCCATGGTGTATCTGACTACAACTCACCATCTGTAAGATGCAAACTTGTCTACTGAGGACAACACATTGTTGAAAATTTTATTATTACATTTGATAAAATTTCGATAATTTCTGCAGTAACTCTCTGTTTTGACTTACTCTCTCCAGCACCAATGTTTGTCAGAATACAAATGGTGCTAGAAGCAGTTACAAAATGAATCTCTATTGCATGTTATAGCTATAGAGTTACTCACCAGTGTCATACAATGTTTGATGCACTGCAGCTTACCCTATCCACTGCTTAATTTGCATAGGTCAAAGGTCATTTGATGGTTCTTTCACTTCAAAGTATATTATAGTCAGCAGAAATGCTAGATCCAATTATAATTCATATACAGACAGACAGATAGATGAACACATACTGACAGATGTGTAATTTAAATTCATGAACTGACTAAAATAGTTTACTTTTTGACTCAAATCCCAGATTGTCAGCTTTTTTTCAAATCTATGCATCCCTATTACAAAATATCATTACTTACCTTTTCCTGTAGATCTTTTTTTATAGTGCCTCAGCAAGTCAGGACAAGCCCCTATCCCCACCCCACCCCCACCTTATTTACATTATGTCAAAGATAACCATACAATGAAGTATACAATGAATAATGCATGATAGAACTGTAATATAGCTGGAAGTGTGTTGTGCTGGACATCAAATGATCAAGATATTTGAAACACTATAAACTCTGCCAGTAAAGTAATCCTTGCCTTTTGAAAGTCTAATCAAAAGATAACATGTTAACATAAAGATGAGAATACATTTATTACTAACAGAAGTAATGTTAAAAAGCTATCAACTAATCTAAGCGTATATTAATGATCTAGCTGTATGAAGTGTACTACGGCATGTAGATATAATTGTAATATAGATGGATTGAATCATAAATAGTGCACTAAACAACACTGTATTTTGTGTGACATTGGATCGTTTCACAAACCAGAGATTTGAACACATTCTTGAGACTTGAACAGTGCATCAAATTTTAAGATTTCCTGTTCACATGCAATGCATGTTTTGTGCATGATTGGTGTATATATGTGGTTGGTTTGTATAGTGCTGCACTGACTGCATGCATCACCACACACCAACAACATGGCTTGTTTACTGTATTGACCAATTGATTGAAATCACTAAATGAATCTTTACTAAATGGTATAATTTCATTTTGTAACTGCATAGTGGTGTTTTCTATGGGTTATTTTTGGGTATATGTATCACTATTATGCACCATGGTATACTGAGTTCAATACTCTGCCCAGCATATGTAGCTGACTGTGTGTCTTCTTTTATCTATCTCATACAGAATTCAGCATCTCAAGTCAACACAGACTTCCAGCTTTATGACATGCAACAAGTCTGGTCCAAAATACAGGCTGTGGTAAGTAGTTACCGTAGAAACAGTACCATGGTAACTAATGGCTCCTGTAGTTACTATGAAAACAGTACTGCTACTGTTCATGATTGCATGGTAATCTTGATATGCATGACTGGATAAAGTGGTTTTTATTTGGTGAACATAGTAATGCGTTGCATTGCAATCACAATGTAAACGCTTACTCATCCCAAGTTCCAACATTGAAATCGGCTTCTTTGTATGACACCAGAGTTCACTTGACAGGAAAAAGTCTTTCAGAAGTTATGTCAATTTCTTCTGAAAATCAAAGCTTTTATTTTAGTATCCATAGTTACTGATTTTTATAGCCTGGGACCCCAAGGCATGCTAGTTTGAATCACATGACTGCTATTCTTTATATGTGTATCAGGTATTTTGTATAATGACAGTGCAACCATTACAGACTTATGTAGTGTTCATCTATCTGAATATTCATCCTGTATCAGCAGCAGATGTTAATAAAATTTGTTTTACAGTAACTTTTTGGGGTATTCCATATAATCTGCGATATCTGATATAGTACAAAAGAGTATAGACACTGTAGATATTAACTATCGTAAATAAATTAAGTCAAACCCTCTCCAAGATCAGAGTTTGTTGATGACGAACTACTTAGTGAGTATGTCGGCAATAGATTGCTCTTCTAAACAAAAAAACTTTGAAATATCCCTATTTTTTTTTCTTTTCTATGTACATATGACATTGTAATGTTCTATCATTTCAGCTACAAATCTTGTTAGGAGATTATTTGGATGTGAAGAACACAGCATCTACTAAACAACAGACACAGACGACATTCACCAATACAAGCAGGTAGGTTATTTCATCGCAAAGCTGATTTTTTTGAGAGTTGAAGAGTATAAAATGAGGTGCGCTATTTTCAATTTTGTTTTGGGTTTGGGGATTACAATTTTGTGGGAGCTGCATATATGTGGTGTCTCTAAAATAATTTATCACTTATTTTTGTCTTTTTTAGTGATATTGGCTCCTTTTTCACCAAACGAAGACAAAACCGACCGAAAGCATCCTTGTTTAAATTTGAGCAGTCTTCTCATGCTATAAGTATGAATAATTACCTAAGAGAACAGAAACAACCAGGATTCTATGGACTGGTAGGTCAATTATTTGTTCTGATTTGTTTGTTGGTAGCCATGATGATTTCTTTACTCTTGCAATCAAAGTTCATTGAATAGTGATGAAAGTGTTCAAGGCTGTGGTATTTGTTTGCACAGTATTTGTTACTTTCAGCAATTCCAGGAAATACTGCATTCATGTATGAATGTGATGAAGTTTTACATTCATTATTATGATATTAATCTATCAATAGCTATACGAACATAATCTTGTGTGTGTGTTTTGAAACTATTATTTTCAATTTTCCATGTAAATGATACCTAGTTGATAAGGTGTGACCATGTCTATGAGACCATGACCTTTGACGAGACCATGACCTTTGATCTTGATGGAGATTTTCAAGTTGAAATAACCAAACTTTGTCTTTCTATAACTTAAGAATTTGAATACACAAAGACTGTCTCCACTCATATTATCAATCATACCTAGTTTGCCAAGTAAAATGAGACTGTAAACCTTGATATTTTTACTACGAGAAAATTTTACAATTTTACTGTCTTCAGCTACTGTAGTTCTCAAAGACTAATTTTTGCTATATATAATAAAGTACCAGACTGGTACATTCTCTTCATGTACAAAAAGGCATTTTAGTTGCTATTATTTTTGTGTTTTTTTCCAACGAAATAAGCAAAAATAAGTCTTTAGTGAAAATGTCCAGGTTTACAGTAAGTATCTGACCAATATGATGTCAATATTATCTTTTTTATTCCACAGGAGAAGGAGAGTATAGACATTGAATGATGACAATATTATCTTTTTTATTTCACAGGAGAGTAAGGACATTGATGATGTCAATATTATCTTTTTTATTACACAGGAGAAGGAGAGTAAGGACATTGATGATGAAGCACAATATGTTTGTCAACCATCCGCCAAAAATATTACTCAAATATTTAATCCTCTACGACTGTTTATTCATGAAATTGAAGCCAATATTGCATGTAATCAAGGGTATGTAGATAACTCAATCAGTTCTAATCAATTGATTTAAAGTTTGCATGTTTTCTGAGGCGTACATTATAGTGTGAGAATAAGATACATAGTGCAATTCTGCCCTCATTGGCCATTCCTGGCTGAACGGGCTGTATGACATCTACTGTTACAGACTACTCAAGAATATATATGAACAATTATCTGACCTTATTTCATCAGTTTCATTCAAGGTTTATTATCACAAAATAGTACAAAGAAAAAAACGTGGCATTTTGATCAGGAAGTGATTAGTTGTCTTCATGTAAATGCAAAGTAAAGTCGTTGTTTATGGCATGATTAGTCACCTCTGAGAACATGTACAAACATTGATCTTACAAGTCTATCTGTCATGATATATTAAGAAAGATTGGTATCACAGATATCAAAACTACATTTTGAATACACCATAGTCTGGTTATCAGAAAGACAAAAGATTATATAGTTTGGCCACGAGGAGTGCTGTTTGGTAGCAGCCTTTGCACCAGCAGTAAAGGGCATGATAATTGAGTATGTAGCTTGTTTTGAATGAATCACCATATCTCAGCATTTCATAAGAAAAGTTGGTCACATTCTGACCCTGTGAATGTATTCTGTTAACTTTGTCAGATCAAACAATTTTTAGGTATTTGCTAAGTTGTTTTAGCCCCATTTCATTATGCACTACCATGTCAATGAAAGCCCTCATTTTTCCTCATGTTGGGCGCCCTCTTGTGACACAAACTCTTCAGTGTATGTTGTAAGAGTTTTCTCCTTTCTTACAGATCACATTGCACTTTACATGGCTTTATATCAGATTTCATCAGAGAGATATTCCTAGATCAAGTTCATTGTGAAATAAATTCAAAAATAGAAGCAGTTACAAAAGGTTAGTAAATCATAGGAATGATGGTTTAAGAATAAAAAATGATTCCTCATTGATTAGTTGATAGAATATTGAACAGATTATCAACCCATTTATTGATCCACTGATTTACCTAATTGATTAATTGATTCAAAACTACTGATCGATTGATTATTTGATATATATTCATTTGATTGGACTGTCTAGTTGATTAATTGTGCAGGTGTCTCTGATTATTTGATATATATTCATTTGATTGGACTGACTAGTTGATTGATTGTGCAGGTGTCTAATTGAATGCTTGAAGTGGCCATATTGAAGAGAATTGGATGCCAGGGTGTTCATTTTTTTATTTTTATGAATGAATAAAACGAACTAAACTATGTTTCTCTAATTAAAAACCCCCAATGTCCAATAACTGTTGACAGTATATTGGGTATGGTTAAACTTCTGATTAGGATTCAAATCTAGGTGTGAAAAACAGTTGTTTGGCAGAGCTATTGGAAAGCTTGGTCCAGAACAAAAGTATGATATATGTAATTCATTTTAAGATAACAGTAATGCAATGACTCTGGATTGAAACTTTACCCTGTAGGTGGACTTTTAGTCCTTATATCAAAAACAACACATTGGATTGGAATCATAATGACACAGTTTATAAATTGTTATTTTGATTTGTTGTTTCTTGCAGGAGGAGATGGATTGAAAAGTTTGACAGACACCTCAATGTTTAAATCATTAGGGGTATCTAAACCACTATTACAGGTATGGATTGATATCTGCTCTCAGTATGGTTTCTTTCTGTTTATGAATGTGTTATTACATCCAGACTTTTTATGGTGGTGGTATTAGTATGATTATCAGATTTGCAGCCAGGTCTCTTCGTACAGTCAGAATAATTTTCTTCAGGAGAAAGGAGCGATGGGGAGGGGTATTTCAGTAGATATTTGGTAGGTTGTCCATCCCATCCAACCCTACCCCATCCTATCACCTTCCCCTCTCCTTCCCTCCCACCCTGTCCCTCCTTTCCCCACCCCACCCCATCACATCCCATTTTGCACCCCTTGTAAACCTGTGAATGATAGAATATTTTAAGACAGGTGTATGACTTGTAACTTGAAGTGTTTCTGTTTTGACCATAGAGTACCATCACTGTAGACAAAGCAGTCAGTGATCTGAGAGATCTAATGCAGTGTTTACCAGCCTATGCTGACCAATTTCTCAACATGATATGTAAAGTCTTGCAAGAATACAAAGATATCTGTCATAATGCATATAGAGGTGTGTAATGAATAGTTTCCTTTGTTGTTAACTCTGTGTAATGTCTACACTTGGTTTTCATTATTTCATGATATTTTGTATAGGTAAAATGTAATTCCTATCTTGAAGTGTTGAGAACAGATGATTTTCAAATTCAAAATATGCCATAATACTGAAGAATTCTGGTCCACACATTCAACCAAAATCTGCTGATGAATAGAACTCCTAGTGGCTAAACTGTACAATTCTTTTGTTTTTCTATTAGCTGGCATATAATTAGTGATATTGTGTAATTCTAATCTACAAATACTTTGCAATGTTTTTTACTACCAGGCGTTGTACAACCAGAGGCAGAAGATAAAAGAATAATTAGTGCCACATGGGCTAAAGATGAAGATATATCTAGATTGTTGAGATCACTACCAAATTGGACAAATCTACAAAAACACAGAAAGGAGAATCCTGATATAGAGGTAGAAAGTGTGGATGATATCAGAGCAAGAAATACAAAGGTATGTCTACTCAGCTGAGCTGACATTGTTTGACATATATCATATGTAAGGTATTGTTCAGAGCATTATACAACCAACAACAGACAAGCATTTACAGATGGAACTTGTTACAAGCAAGGAAAGTAAATAAATGAATTGGATTCATAACACTTGTGTGCGTGCATGCATGTGTGTGTGTGTGTGTGTGTGTGTGTGTGTGTGTGTGTGTGTGTGTGTGTGTGTGTGTGTGTGTGTGTGTGCATGCATATGTGTGTATGTGTATGTATGTGTGTGTATGTATGTGTGTGTGTGTGTGTGTGTGTGTGTGTGTGTGTGTGTGTGTGTGTGTGTGTGTGGAGATGGGGTCTTGTTATTTGTTTATTCATATATTTATGTTTAATGCAGGAATCAGAGTTGCTGATTGGTAACCTTGGAGATAAAGTTATTCCAAAGTATGAAGTTCTATTGGATGTTAATGATCTGAAATTGTTAGCTAATTTACATGAAAGTTTAGTAAGTACAAACTCTGCAGTAAATGTATATTCTAAACTGATGTTGATTGCAACGATATCAGTAAAGAATAATACTTCTAAGACACTGTGATCATAATCAATGAAAATGTCACACCAGGTGGACTTTTACTCAGTATGAGGAGAACACATCTTTGTAATTTAAACTTGACCTGTAAAACTATATTTTTGGTGGATTTTGTCGTGAATTACATTTATTGATTCATATTTTGTGTTATACATTGTTGTTGTTAACATTGTTGCCGTTTCTGATGAACACATTATATAGTCATACGTCATACATAATCAACCAATCAGCACGCAGCCCGACGATAAGGCAGACGATCAAATCAAAATTTCTTGTGTGATGTAAGTTTCAGTTACAAGTTGGAGTGCGCATGCATTCTTGTGTGATGTAAGTTTCAGTTACAAGTTGGAATGCGTGTGCATATAAAGAACAGAGTTCCCAGTGTATTCTACTACTTGCTTGTATTGTCATTTCTATTACTGCTGTTTTCCGAACCCCTTTTCTATTGTGAGTCATCCACAGATTTAACAGTTTTAGATGAAATGATCACTTTGAGGAAAAGTCTTAATCCAGTCGTTTGGTAGCACTGCACATGTTATGTTTACCTCAGTTAAAGTTGAGAGAAGTATAATATGTACAGCGCCACCAAACAACTGTATTTGACAGTCTAGAAAACTTTGTAATTTTGACTAGAAGAGTTTATATTCCTGTAGTTACAGTGACTTGTGCTTACGTTTTATTTGTAGGAGTGGTTTACAGGTAGACTGCAGACACTTGTATCAGTGTTGTCCAACTCACCAGCTATGATAATGAGTAGTGATACTAGACCAAGTGTAAGTCTAAGGATGGCTGTATTTCATTCTGTGATTCTCATGACTCAACCAACCCTATATTCTTCAAACTTACAAAATAATTAAAAAAGAATTGATTTTAGCAGGATTAGAAAAAAATCATGATTGTACATTGGCAACTCCATGATCTTGTATCTGAGTGATTGTACGTTGGCAACTCCATGATCTAAGATTCTTGTATTTGAGTGATTGTACGTTGGCAACTCCATGATCTAAGATTCTTGTATTTGAGTGATGTACATTGGCAACTCCATGATCTAAGATTCTTGTATTTGAGTGATGTACATTGGCAACTCCATGATCTAAGATTCTTGTATTTGAGTGATTGTACATTGGCAACTCCATGATCTAAGACTCTTGTATCTGAGTGATTGTACATTGGCAACTCCATGATCTAAGATTCTTGTATCTGAGTGATTGTATGTTGGCAACTCCATGATCTCATATCTGAGTGGTGTTCATTGCTTAAACATTTTTTGACATCATTTTTTTTTTATAACTTTCATATAATCAACTCACCCATAATTTTTGAGGTGAAAAACATAGAATTAAGTAAGGGTGCCCTAATGCAATATACCAGTATTTATATCTACCAAAGAACCAAGTTTTCATGAAGTTGATGAGTTCTACAACTTGAAATGTTATATTTGATGTGATTGACAAGAATGACACAAACACTTGATGAGTGTTATATTTACAAAGTCAAACTAATAAGAATTTCTAGATTATTGATAGAATTTATGACAGTTTTTAGGTACATGTATGAATTAAAAGTGTTGTTTTGTATTTCCAGGATCTTCCTAGTCTTCCAGAAACTACTCTGCAGTCACTAATTAGTCTTACTAAGGAGTTTCAAGACATGGGAGAAACATGTTTACTGGTGTTACACTTGGAAGTACGAGTTCACTGTTTTTACTTCCTGATGCCTATACTAATTCAGGTAAGTTTTCACTACACTGTAAATTCTTGCAAGTAATGAGGACATGAAGGCCTATTTTGTTAATTTATGAAATAAATACCTGAATTTATTATAACGAGAAGATTTTAGATTTCATTGAACAGGTGCTTTTTGTATTTAGCATAGTCTTGTACAGGATATGACAGGCATCCCAAGCCTATGGTCATATTTAGCCAACAGTTTGTATCATTGTGGACACAAGTCAGGTCAAAGGTCAGTCTTGATTCTGTATATGTATTGTTATCTCCTGCAGTCCAGCTTCTCACCAACAACAGACATCTCAGATCCTGATGTCAACACTCTCAAACTGAATAAAGATTTAGTGGCAATTGAAGAAGTTCTGAATGTCAGCTTGAAACAACATAAATTTCAGTAAGTATTCAACATATCTCATACATACATTTCATTAAGTAATAACAATGATTATAATAATCTTTATATTGGACAGTTCTCTAAGCATATCAGTGCTTCTCTCTCTCCCCAGACATTCATTGAGGGCCACTAGTCATTGGTCCAGTGTTAGTACTCAAAGTACTTGGGCAGTACATATTGATTTAATGTGATATCCAGTCTGACTGTACATTTTGTAAGAATATGTGTGTCCTGATGCTTGAATGATAGTCCCTAGTCAATTTTGACAAATCCCTTGATGAAACAAAAGACTTGAATCAAGTCACCTCTCCTCTTTCTTTCTCTGAGTGTCTCTATGGTGGGTTTCTTCATATTGTACACATTTAACTACTTGCAATGTGTTGTCATTGTTTGTGAATTTCTTGTATACAACAAACATACTACATACAGATAGTGTGGAATTGTGGTACTATTGCTATCTGTGTTGTTTATCTGTAGGTACCTATTAGAAGGTCTAGGTCATCTGATAGCATCTATATTGGTCAATGGAGCTCAGTATATCAAGAGAATTAATGAAAATGGTATCAAGAAAATGTAAGTCACTTTGAGAATAAAGTATTGTAATAAAAATTGGTGAAAATACTGTTTGTAAGTCGGAGAGTAACTTAAAGTGGCCATATGGATGAGGTTTGGGTATTCATGTTTTAATTTTAATTTCTAAAACAATTTATCATGGCTTCCTATTTGAAAAATCAATGTGAAACAACTTATGCCAAGTCCTTGCTTGTAACTCAATAAATGGCAAAAGATTAATAAATGTGTAAATATTTTGTTATTGTACGTACAATAACAAACTTTTTACATGTTTTTTAGCCTTTTGCAATGTTTGATTTACAAACACACACTTTGTCAATGTTGTTTCACATTGATTTTTCAAGTAGGAAGCCATGATAAAATTGTTTTTAAAATTAAAAATCCAAAATAAATACCCAATCCTCATCCATATGGCCACTTTAAACTACCTTTTTGGGTAAATATTGAGATGGCGCGCATTGTTAGATATCCATACAAGAAGACCTACAAAATACAAGTAAAATGATCCCTGATGAATTTAAGAATAATACATGAAACTAGTGCCCAAATATTGTACTGTATATAATAATGTTGGGTTCTTATATAACACCTTCCCACGCCGTCCTCAACTCCCTGGGGAGCATACAATCCATTGCAGCCATTTAAGTGCATAGGATTAAAGCCTTCACATTGCAACCTACATTCTACCAGGTCCCCAATTATACAGCTGGGTTGACAGACTGTTGTCTTTCATTATAGGTGTCGTAATATCTTCAGTATTCAACAGAATCTAACCAATATTACCATGTCAAGAGAGACTGATTTGGACAACTCAAGGCAGTACTATGAGCTCCTCTACATCAATGCTGACGTAAGAAACATCTAATTGTGTTACAACACATGATAGTGAGGGCAATATCATGATTTTATTGCCTGCCTAAGGGATGGCAGGCTTGACCGTAATATTGATGATGCCCAAAGTGGAGAGTAAAGGTGGAGAGTAAAGGTGGAGAGCAAAGGTATCAATATTACAGTCATGACCTGTAGCCTGAGGGTAGGCAATCAATCTTGATAATGCTGTCGTCTATCTCGTTATTCATTTCAGTAGGCAGTGAACCTTGATATTGCCGGTGCCTATTGCATTTATTCATTTCATTAGTATTATATCAAACGAAAAACTGAGTAATAATTGGGCTGTCAAAGTTGAGTCTAGTGATGCCATTGAATATGTCACCATTTCATTGAAATGTAGGTGTACCCAAATTTACAATTGAAAAAGTTTTGGAAGACTGATAAGCTTACAGCACTACTGGTGACATCCAAGAATTTTACTGTCCTTTTGTTGTAGGGGTAGTAGCTGGCCCTCTAAATCATATGTGCCAATAATTCTGTGTAATATTTACTTGCCATAGCTAACCATGGGGTTGTTCTTGTGAATGACTACATGGACCACTTGTTATGCATAGATTACAATACATATACAGATGTTCAATTTGACATCATGGGGCAACATCTCAGCAACTGATAGGGCAACATCACTTTGCATACTTATCATCATGCCATACAACTTTTTTCAGAATGTCTCATGTCCACACTGTTGCCAATGGTAGTGTCTATAGCATCAGTGAGGTGTTAATAATATCATACATTTCATGTTAATTTCATCCATGTATATACAAATTTTATAATATAGCACAGAATTTGATGACATATGAAACAAGACATACATATTTATCTTAAACACATTTTGACTTCACAAAAGTTTTTGACCAACATTTCATTTCAGATTCAAATAGAAATTACTTGTGGATTTTATAAAGTCTATTAAAATGCCAAAAGTAACTATGTGTATAGTTTATGAAATAAGTTATCCTTTATTAGAAATCCAGTATCAATTCAACGTAATTTATTGAAAAGCACAAGCAATCAACTGTGCAATAATTTTCTGCATCACACCCTGGCACACTTTGCCCAAAGTTTGGCAAGTGGCATGCTTATCGAGATCTGTTCATTCAGTGACATGATATGGTTTTGATTTTTGGCCATAAAATAATGTTTCCCTATCAATATACTGTGGTTATGTAATTCAAATGATGTTTCGACTCGGTCACATATGGGACAATTTATTTACCACACCGCCATCTAGTGGTGAACAGTAATCATCGTCAGTTTGTCCTGAGGAAGGCAGCAGTCACGTTGCCAAAATGTAGACATGAAGAAAAGTTACTTGGTTGTGTATCAAAGAACATTACAATATTATTGAAGTTGCAACTTTGTGAACCTGCTTATTAATGAGATGTTTCCATGTGCTAAATCCTTTACGGCCCAGATATGTGTGTTGCGGACCTTTGTAGTACAGCTTACAGGTCCTTCTAAAATTGGGCCCTTCAGCCATACAACCCTGGTCTGCTAAATCTATATCTGGGCCATAATGATTATTACTATGCTGTGTATGATGTATTACAATACACTGTGTGTAACAATGTATTGCTGTGATATGCTGTCATTCAGTTCAGCAGTCTTACACTTTTGTGTCAGACATAGTAGCTTGCCAACAAAATCTTGACCAATTTAGGAATAGTTTTGAAATTAAAAGTAAACCATGTACATGTATTACAAGATATCAGTTCAGCAAATATTTTATTCATGCCATATTTAGTTGTCTGATACATTGTGACCTTCTTGTAAATGGATAGACCAGTGGTTGAAGGCACCATACATGCTGTATATGACAGTCTATCCAGTATTAAAAGTGAATGAATTGATGGCTCTTACATCTTGATGTCATGGTCATAGTCAATTATATTTTATCAGAAAAAGATATGATATATCATTACACTATATTAGGTGTCCAAAATGCATAATAATGACAGAAACCATTTTGTTTTGTATGACAGGAGATTTTGGACAAGATTGTTGGCGAAGGTCCATCATTTGATGAACTGCACTATTTAAACTTACTTAAATTACAACACAGAAGTCATGCTGGTACAGACCCCAGAATACTGGAGGCCAGAGAACAAAGACTGAGAGAAATCATGAAACAAGCTAAAGGAATCTAACTACACAGCTATGTGCTATCCATACTCCCACCTGAATTATTTTAACAAAATGTCTTTTTCTGAAATATTTTGATGACTCCTCATTTTATTTTAGAACGAAATGGCAGAGAATTTCTTTGCCTACAAATTGATACCAAAACTTTGATCATTACGTTTTGTTTCAGGTTTCTTGAGTTTGGTTGTAATTCTGTATCTTCCAATTTATATTCACACACTGTCATATGCAGTCATTCTATAATCACACTCAGACTAGTATCTAGCTGTTGGAATTGTTGTGTATACCAGACTTGCTTTTTGCTCTGCTGGACCAGAATTTGTTTGATCAAGGACCAATCTTCTATTTGTACTCAGTTTGTCTATGTTATATTATTGCAGCACAGTTCAAGTACTTTGCAATGAAATATCAGCAAAAGAAAGAACAGACACGTAAGGCTTTTATATTACTCCAAAACAATGTTTGTATGTAAACTATTGATAGGTAGTTGAGATAGTGAGATCATAGTTGTTTATTTCTAAAAGAAACAAACATTGCAGTATAATCCAAATATGATATACAGTCAAACTTTATTTAGTAAAAGTCATTCTAGGTATAGTAGTTTGTACAGAGACAAAGTATGGTTAGAAAATTCGTGGCAGGAGAGGGATGGGTATGACTATAAGGATGTATTGACACAACAATATTTTCAAATAAAAATGCTAGTATTTTCATTTTAATGCATTTCGCGTGTTTACACGTGATGGGCTGACAAGCATGTTTGTCATCTGTACAGAAACACTGAAGACAGAACAGTTTGAAAACATACATATGTGAACATAATGACATGTTTTAAGCATGTGCGTAAAGCACATAATTGATGGTGTTATTCTTGAAATCAAATATGTGCATTTTCGAATTGTTTGTTTTTGGTCATTTACACAACATTATTTTCGAATCTTTTTTTTCCCACCTGTTTACTCAAACTGTTTTTGAATGAAACTGGAGGTTTCAAAATGATCCACTTTCAGCAGTGTTTTCAAATTGGTGCATTTCCACATGTTACCATGTACATTTCTGTCATGTCCATGTAGACAGTAGGTACACACAACTAATAGTAGCAATTTTGTTTGAAAATGGCGTTGTGTACTAAACAGAGGCCTTAATCCAGTGTGTAAGTAAGGCTTTAATCGCTCAGCCACACTTGATCCCTTGTGTACACATGGATGTCTGATGTGTACCCTGTGTAAAGCAGACTAAATTTGCAGTGTGAAGCCCCTATCTGTGAATTAGCCTATAACAGCTAAGATAAACATTGGGAATTAATTACACTCAATATTTATGGTAGTCTCGCTGCCAGACTTGTGACTATTGTCCCTAAGCTTTGTAAGCTGAGTAGCTTAGCCACGAGAAGTGAGGGACTAATATTTATGGTATCATCTCTATTGAACATAAAAGTAGTCCAAACATATGTAAATCTTCACATATATACCTCCTGTGCTCTGTGGTGCAACTTCAAGGATTACTTCCACTTCTTTACTTATCGTAAGCTTTATGAGGGAAACTCTGCAATTCCAATTTATCTTTGTACAGACCTGTGAATCATCTTCAATATACTCACCTGCCTGATGAGCCAGTCTTTGCACTTTTTTGTATCACTATTCTTGGTTTGTTTAGTCATAGATGTTGCATCACTTCAAAGGAAATGCTGCAGTTTCCTGTCCCTTTCTCTCTGACATCTATGGTGTAGTCTTATTTTTCTCATGACAACATTTGACTTCGTATGTTAATTTGTTTTACTTTGTGTAGTGTTATGATCTCATGAAAGGCCTAAATCTATACTCAGTTCATTACAAAACGTACCTTTCAAGACTACAGTATGTTTTACTTCAATGGTAGATTAGCTACCATCCTTCCTAGAGTGTCAAATAGTCGTAGAGGGCACTAGAATATATCGCAGTGCAAGACAAAACACCTTTTAAGAGTCCTAAACTAAAGTGCAATAGAAAACAATTTATATGTTGAGTAAGTTGCAAGTAAAATATGGTTTCAAATATCCAAGTAGTTTTGATTTTGTTTCTAGTTTTAGGGAACCAAGACTGAAATATTGGTTGTTGTGGGTTCTCTACAAGTACTCACAAAGAATTTTTTCGTCTATAGTAAACCTTGCCAATTTAGTCATGTTACATGTTATCACAGGTCAATCCCTTTAGAGATATGCTTATTAATCACATTTGAATAAAAATATTGAGCACAGCAGTGTTGTTACACCAGTGAATTATTAAATTATGAAGTGTGTACTCTCTAAGAAGTGTAATTGTCTGAGATGTGAGTATTTTAAGAGTTTCAATCTTTCACCATAGACCCTAGCGTAGGGTCTATGCTTTCACATACTTGGGACAAGTGAGTGGTGTGAATTCTCAAACTTTGTTTTTAGTGCATTGTAATTACTTCACTCAGCTGATGAAGTCCTTAGTGAAAGCATGAAAGCTTAGACACAGCTTTCTAAAAACTGTTTGTGTTGGAAATTGACAAGTTTATACTACAATAATATACTAGAATTGTATTGATATGCCCAAGTAACAGATGACCTTTTTAATTTTCAAAAGAAAAGATACAACCATGTCTAAAAGTTGGTCCAACAAGGCAAAATTTAATTCATTACAATAAAGATACTATAATTACTTGGTAACATACAAATATTACCCTGGTAGTTCTCAAAGATAGACACAAACTAAAACTATTGTTGATACAACAGTGATAAGCTATTGAATGGCCATTCTATGTAGGCAGGCATCTCTGAAAACTAGTTTATTTAGAGTTGCATGAACTTACAGTGCTGTTTATGCTATGTTGATGGCGGTGATTACAATTGCACAACATAGGTGCCGCTATCGCCCACTTGTGTAAATCTCTGACCACTGTCTCCGGCCACTCTAGTGGTCTGAGTGTAAATCTACCACATTGAAGAACAATAGATTTAGTTTTGCATCTATCTTAGTAAACTCAAGGCTGGATTACCAGTGTTGTTATAGTGCTACCCTGAGATACACAGACAGTAATGATATATCAGTACTTCTACTTTTATATGCCCATAAGAAAAAAACCCACCATGCTTATTGTATAGGAAGAGAAGTAAAAAAACCCAATCAATATATGTAACTCAATTTCTAGGTAACATAAAAAGGTTTGACTGTAATACAAACACTCCATTCAATCGATGCAAAGCTGAAAAGCAGCATTTGACTTATATTCTGTACAATCAGAGTTTATTTGTAGCTTGGGAGAGTGTTTTTGATTCTCTTCATCATAGATGGTAGCAGTGCAATGTGTTTATCTGCACATTTATTTAAACATTGTTCTACTTGTCGTCTCATCATGACTTCATCAACATTACCCCTGGCTGCAAAGTCTTTCAGTTCATCTTGACACTGCATTGCACATCGTTGAAGTCGATCCTGTAACAAAGGACAACAACCAATGTCAACATCAGAATGATACTTTTTCTTTCTCATGACGCAACCGACCCTATACATATAGAATCGGAATGAAAAAACCTGACTTATGACAAGATGGCAACACCAACACACTGTGCAAAAGACTGTGTACAACATATACATCTACACCTAAAATGGAGTGTTCGTCAGAAGAATGTACATAACATACCGAGGAGCCAAACTCGATTAGTGAAACTGTTTCTTTTTTGCCTCCACAATTGCCATTATCTTTAAATATTTAGTTGACAAGTATGATATAATTTTCTTTTCTTTTTTGGCAATAAAATGAATATACATGCAGTAACATGTCTACAGCTAAAACAGGGAGTGTTTGCGAGAAGACTATTCATATACATTTAATGGTCAACATGGCGAGTTGGAATTAATTTGTTACTTGATAGAAAAAGAGTACTGTCAGTGTTATTGCTGAACACAGCAGGATTGTGAGTGTGATCAGCTTTTTAGACTTCCCTCAATAACAATCATGCTGTGTTCAGTAGTATCAGTGTTGTTATCTATCAAGTAAAACAACAACCTAAACTTACAAAATGATCAACTTTGATAAATGTACATATTACACATAGTCTTGTGGCATATGCTGCCTGTTTTAGCTGTGCTTTTATCGGGACGAAAGTCATTGTTTATAGCTGCAATTCAGGACCTATACTGAGATAGAGGGACATGTGACTGAAATTTTTTTAATACAATTTTTCATTAACATGCTTGATTTACTGAAATTTTTCATAAAAAGCTTGTAGATTTTGTAAACTTAGAGAAAACGTGAGGACACCGCATTCCAGTCTTTTTACATTACCGTGGTACCAAACTTCCTATTTTAGATCCAAACAAGACTTGGAGTGTACATAAAAACTGTCTCACCTGAAAATCACCTAGTTCATTTTGTACATAAGTTTGAGCTTGTTGTAGAGGAACAGAACACTTTTCTATACATCTCTGTGCTTCATCCATTGAATATGATGGTGTGTTACAACAGTTAGCACAACAAGAATACATAGTAGCCTGAAAGTATAGAAAAAATTGTAAGTGTATGATCATCCACTCATTGCTGCAACAACGAACATTTGTCTGGTCTTTTGAATTCACAACCAAAGCAATGCTATAATTCCAGTGTGTAATTTTTCAATGAAACTGGTGAAGTGACTTTGCCCACGTTTATGCTTTGCTTCACATATTTTTCAAATGGTGTAACACCCTGCTTGGGTTGCCCCCTGTGTTGGCCAATGGCCACCCTTCTACGTAGAACCCTTGTTTTTTGGAGCGAACATCTTCCGAATAGGATTTTATTTGTTGTCAAAACAGGAAGTGAAAAGTTTGTTTCGAGAGTTGTTTCTTCTGTTTTTGTGCTTTTTTCGTTCAAAAACTACAATTCCTGCGGGGCAAACTCAAATAGACGAGATCACGCTGAAAACGTGAGCGAGATGTCAGTGTACTACGTTTCAAAATGCTGAATGTGCTCGCACGTGTTGCTATTTTAGCCGATTTTGACAGAATTGGGGTACCGCTGAACATTTCTTGGGTCTTGAAGGCTCCGTAATTAATGTTGGAGTTAGGAAATGTCAGATAGTTTGGCAGGTAAGGCGTAATTTAGCAGAAAAATCCACCCAACCGTCCATTTGCGTTAACGATGCAGGAATTGCAGCGTGCGTTTCCAGTTAACCATCGGAACGAAAAACAATTACACAAAAAAAAACCCCAGAAAAAAATCAACCCAAAACCGAAACGAACGGTACAATTATTGCAGCGAGCTGTGATTGTACTAATGACAACATTAAATATTGTGCATGGATCTATTGTTGAGATCCAATCCATGCATTGTTACAACAGGTACTTGGCTTGATCAGTTCTCCTAAGGTATTGTTATAAAATACGAAATAACCCCCTGTAACAAATGGAAAAGATATCTTTTTACCGCACAATTTCTTACTTAGTACATGGAGGTAGGAAGTGTTTCTACCTCCACGCTCTTTAGAATATATTATCAAGTGTCTGCGGTTACAAGTTAATACAACACTATTTGTAACAGAAATAAATTACAGATTTATACATAATTGATTTTATGTCACATTTCGATACTCTTAGAAACCAAACCAATTGGACATGCAGAGGCATAATGCATAAAATCTACTAAACACGATGCTGAAACGTTATACATGTAGGAAAACCACGACCCATAAACAGAAGTCATCGCATTGAAATTTGGTAAGTAGGAGGGTATCATTACATTAGCTATAACTACATACGAGGGTTAAGCCAAGGAAATTTCGATTGGTGAACCTTTGACAGGACAGTTGACAGACCCATCTGTTGTCTTTACCTGCATCTTCCTGAGATGTTCCCTATCGAGCTGTTCAACAGAAGTTTTCACGGCATTCTCCACACGTGCTTGCACAGCGTCTGCCATTTTGAAAGTTGAAAGGTCAAATTGATATTCGAACGATCCGGGGGATGCACACCTAGATTGCAATTGCTACTGGTAGAGCGCTCTCGGTACGGGGACCGAGAACACTTGCCCTGCAGCTGCCAGAGCCCTGAAAATAATCATCGCCATTGAGGTGAAAAACCGCAGTTGACGAAATATTGTACTCAACGGGACTACAGCAGCGTAATAAGATCACACGATCACTTCTAATCTAGTGTTTTGATAAGGTATAAACTATTTTATGCGGCGGTGCGTATCTGGACCTAACATTTTTTCCTCGGCCACCATGACTGAAATTTTTTTCCAAGAGCAACGTGAAATCGTTTTTTTTTTTTGCGTACTGTAGGTAAAACAATTTTTTTTACAAGATATGTTGCGAATGCCACCATGATTGCCGTCGTGTCGTTTACATGCTGCCACAGTAGCACCAGATACACATGCACATTTTTAGCTAGTTCCCACATGGGCAACATAGCAATTTCTTTTAGATCTTGATTTTGTCAGCAATATTCGAAAATCCTCCAGTGTACCTCCTAGACATTTCAATATACAACACTATTGAAACTTATGTATTAAACAAATCAAGATAACACTTCCATTTATGTTGTAACATTTTCATCTTTTGGTTTTTTATTCACCCAAGCGCGATACTAGTCATATACGACAATTTTGCACACTTGGGGCGTCGGCACATCTTTGTCGGTATATCAATCAAGTGTAGAATGTGATCATTAAACGATAGGTAGGTATACCATGACAGAATAGAATTGTAAAATATTTTAAGGGTTGGAAAATATAAGACAAATACCATTTGTGTTTGGCAGGCGTGAAAAAATAGTACAAAAGAAATCGACCCTGATGCAGATGTAGAACTTGAATGTTATAAAATTGGCCACATTGACATTTTATGTACAAGTAACGGGGAGAGAGAGAGAGAGAGAGAGAGAGAGAGAGAGAGAGAGAGAGAGAGAGAGAGAGAGAGAGAGAGAGAGAGAGAGAGAGAGAGAGAGAGAGAGAGAGAGAGAGAGAGAGAGAGAGAGAGAGAGAGAGAGAGAGAGAGAGAGAGAGAGAGAGAGAGAGAGAGAGAGAGAGAGAGAGAGAGAGAGAGAGAGGAGAGAGAGAGAGAGAGAGAGAGAGGAGAGAGAGAGAGAGAGAGAGAGAGAGAGAGAGAGAGAGAGAGCTGCTTGTCGTCGTATGGACAGTTATGTTGACGTTTTGTCTATCCAAGCAATCCTCTTTGTATTATTCTTCATCATAGCTTGATTAAAATTTTTATACCCTCAGGCAAAGCACACAATAAATCATTATTATCATTATCATCATTTTCATATGGTCAATTTGTAAATTCAGAGTAACCTATAAATCAAAAGCTGTACAGGATACAAACCAGTACTATCTGACTAGATAGTTGAATATGTCATCCTGTTTATCCATTAAATCAACTGCTACTATCGACTGCTGACTTTGTAGATGCCAATGTTATAAATGTTATTGTAAACTCAGACACGCAATGTACCGATTATTATCTTCTGCTTTTGATTAGATATGTATTTTCCTATAATTTATCATTCTGAAGTGATAGTGCATGATATCACACAATTCATGACTGAATAAGACCACTTCACGTTAACTTATACACATCTGTGATGGTTGTTGAACAAGATTAGTCACAGTGGAGGAAACACACTATAGAACGCAACATACAGCCCATTGCTCCGGAGGTTTACTTTGGTTCAAATCATGAGCAAAATATTTCGTCGCAATGTTACTTCGGGAGAAAGTAATTCAATGTCCATTATCTAAGGGAATATAGTCAAATAACATAAAACTGAAGAACACATCTCAAACACTAAAATGCAACTTAAACATTGTATTAAAAATATAAATTGTAAAGAGAACATTTTGAAATGCGGGCTTTTATTTTGGCAATGCAGATACTAAATCATCGTTATTGCCTGCTGTATTGTGCAAATAAATGTATGGTTAAACGAGAATAACATCGTGAGCTGCGATTCGATTTATAAGAGAAAAGTGCAAGACAGTCATTTTATCAAACAATCCGATAATATAATCCTCAATATCACCTAGGGCCAAAACATCCAATTTTTATTATATATAGAAATCTGCCTATTCAGACAGATAACACATCATTGAAGAACTGGTCTCAAACGGTAGAAAGTAAATTGTATTCAAAACACTCATCAAGAACTGACATAGAAGTTTTCAGAGTCAAAACGTACCAGATTTCTGTTGCCAGTGAATGTTTCCAGTAATAAGAGATACGTGTATGTAGTCTATTGTAATGCATGCTTTTTGTTTGCTTTGTGATGTCATGGATTCGAAGAGATTTTTAAGGTGAAAATTCTGATGTCCCTAAAGGTATTACTTTTGTAAAGGAGAGTTTAGAATACATGGTACAGCTGTCTATCATTGTTGTATATGGTAGAGGTATATGTTTATTACTGCAATACTAAGAATATCGTCGTTTGGCATTGTGTATATGTGTATGTGTCAGATTTCGGATAATCTGTGGGTTTTTTTTGTTAAAAATATAAACAAACACTTCTTTTGTGTCCACGTTTGCTTTTATTTGCCTATGCAGACAATGTATCAACGATTTAGATATAGTGAACTTCTCTATAAATTGCGAATGAAGGAAACACCAACTGCAATTTCAGTGATAGGATGTAAAGTGTATGACCATATACTCCGGTAATAAGAATCCACAATATTACCTCGGTGAAACTACCTAGTATTACTGCGGGGCAAACAATCCAATTTTCACTATCTATTGAAATCGTTTCAGGCATATACCATAAAATCAAAGAAGTCATCTCAAACTCGGGTGATAGTATTCCGTTGCGATTTGTTTCACTATGCGTGCCAATTGAATGTAGTTTGCCTATTTAAAACTCAGACCACTAACAGTAGTCTCAGGTTAAAATCACCTACCTCAAAGAAATCGCCGACAACTGATGCACAACCCAGCAAATGTTAACAAACTCTCTCATCATCTTTAGTCCGACTATTTTCCAAGAGAATTTAAAGACGCCACTCAAATTGATGACACAGATTTGCCTTGCAATTGAAGTGGGTGCCATGGTATTCCAATTTCAGTGCTAGACTCAATGACTTTAGATTTTTATTGAAAGAAGATGAACAAATAATACAGATAAAAGCAATTTAACAGAATAAAATCTAGTTTCAAAACTGCATCTGCAACTTTACATGCTAAATGATCGCCGGCAAACTTTGACCCCAACTTATGTAAAGAGGTGTGTGTATATGTGGTAGCTTATTTTCACTCCAGGATGTTCTCTACTCACTGAATAACTTTTATGCAAATTATACTAATTATCTTGCTCAGATCTTGCTCCAAAAGAAAATACCCAGGTCTAGCCATTACCCCAAAGATTGTGTGCTCTATATTTCGTTTGAATTGAGCCGGCCACTTTTGAGAACACTATGAGACAGACGGACAGACAGAAACACACACACACACACACACACACACACACACACACAGACAGACAGACAGCCCAATCACAAACCTCCTTTTCGAGAGATAAAAATGGAATATCTTAGATATTATGCGAATGTGGCACCACGCATGCTCAAGTTCGTTTAATATCATTAAATTTAAAATTTACACCACCTATATATATATATTTACTTGGAGAAACAAATATGTCACTAAACGGACATTTAACTTTACCAAATCTAGAATCGACTCCATACCACTGAAATCTTATACCCTATACACGAGGGTCTATGCTGAAATCTGCCGAGAGTATTTAACATGTTGTAGCAGTCAGTTATGTAGCAGCGCTGTGTGTTATTTTGACTACAAGTAATACCTACATTAATCGTATCCA
This sequence comes from Glandiceps talaboti, assembly GCF_964340395.1. Classification (NCBI taxonomy): domain Eukaryota; kingdom Metazoa; phylum Hemichordata; class Enteropneusta; family Spengelidae; genus Glandiceps; species Glandiceps talaboti. The sequence goes on along the minus strand of NC_135563.1, from coordinate 22,832,573 downwards.
CAACCCACAGCTTAATTCAAAAAGATATCCAAAATGAAACCAGAATTAGTTTTTCACAAAACTAAAATAACATATCAATCGCCGAATATAATTTAATTACACCTAGCGGAACCTGAATCACCCTAAACATGATTGTTCTAGGAGTTGACAGAGGTTGATGTTTCCTTAGGTTTATTTACTATGTAGGTGTATTCTGAACGCAGACTTTCCAGCCTATATATTCAGATCCATCTGGTGTGGAATTCTGCTTTGCTTAAATTTAGCCTTGTAATTATATTTGATACCTAAGTTCTTCCATTGATTTCTATTCGTTGTTTAAATTAGTTAGTAGTCATTCTACCTAGGTGGTTTGTAGTAAATATTGGTCAAATAGGACCATATAATATTGTATTCTGTATCCTATACTGAAATTTACCACCAAATGCTATTAAACCTAGGCCTGATGGCGTCTTACACATCACTCGAGTTAGATTACTCGACCGTGTGTAACCCCGTCTCAAGGGAAACCTTTGATCAAACTCTTCAAAGTAATTTTCAGAAGTAGTCTGGAATTCAGCAATCAGATCTGTCGATTCTCAACTTATAATCATATTTACCAATATAGAATTGTTACTTAAGGTTATTAAAATTAATATAATAATTACCAGGAATGCTTAATTTGATTAAATTTGCACTTTTAAATATATTTTCATTGTAATTTCAAATATAAACAGAGCCTCTTTATGTGTCTTTCAATGAAGTAACTGTGTCTGGGTTCTCAAGTTTGTTATGTTAATCAAGTATTTAACCCGGCGTTTATCTCATCTGTAGGTGCAGAATCTGTTCAGTGGTTACATGCACGGGAAGTTTGTTTGAAATAGTTTCATAGTGATATAGGTCTTTCTATGTGCGCAGCAGTAGGAACTAACATATTGTTGGCTAATAAATATACATTACGAACGAAACTTTATATGAGTCGACTGACGATAATTAAATATTGAAGTTCATTTCGTTACTTTACCTTTTTGTTACCGCACCGATTCTCTATTTCATGTGATGTTAATAAAAAGACTATCATGTCACGTTTTTCATTAAAGTAGCACGATTCACAAGCAAATCTACCCAGGAATGTCACAGCTTTAAGGCTTTATATCAAAGATTTGAAAATTATACAAAAAAGGAACAGACAATAACTCTGAGTGGAGACTCTACATCAAAGTAAAAACCGACATTCAGAAAGTTCACGATTCAACACACACAGTCACGTGTTGAAATTTTCGTAGCGAATTCACAAAAAATGAGTGAATTTTTTATTTAAATTCCATAATCAAGTGATGGATTTTTTTTATTTCAATGTACAGTCATCTTTATTTTGAATTCCACAGTCACATGAGTTGAAATTTTGTCCGTAATTCAGACCTTTTTGCTTTACTACGAGAACACCATTAATTTCATGCAACATTTCTAGCTTTTAATGAGACACTGTATGCTAAAAGTATGTTCTTCGTCAATTTTGAGTGACTTCTCTGTACTTCATAGTGTAAGAACAACTTTAGTATTGCATTACTAAGAGTTCACAACAAGTGACGTGATCATGCTGTCAATAAAATTCACCCTAACATCAAAATTATGAGTTGGTAATTTGCTCTGCATTAATAAATGTACATTTTTAAGAGATCACCCTGCGCCATTCACACGGGTAAAGACTTTCAAAAATACAACCCATGCTGGACAGTGTTTTGTGTCAGAGTTGTTGCAGACGGGTTTCAGTTTCCCATCTTCAATCTACGTGCATGCCAGGCACACATTCTTACCAAACTCAGGGACGTATCCATTCTGTACAAAATCTACTCGCTGTAAAAAGCGTACATTTCACAATAGAACATTTATTTCCAAGCTTCAGATCTCAAAGTAGTGGTATAACGACGGCAAGTGAACTGTCGGCTAGCTAACACTACGGATACAAACTGAAAATATTTACATATATTGCAATATAGTGATACCAACTAATGAAGGTATCCGTGGACAGTGACGTAATTACACTCACAGTAGGGTGGCGTCTCTCATACCCAGTTTTTATTAAGTGACATCAAATTCAACCCCATTCAGTTTGCTCGCTACCTTGGTTACAGGGTGATTATATTAGCATAAATCTTTGATCACCACATGATTACTCTACTACATACAACAACAACAACAACAACAATTATTATTATAATAGTAATACATGTATATAATTAAATGCGGACGTTTCGAGTAATGATTCGTTTGATACTAACAAATTGAAATGAATACACAGATTAGAGGCCTTTAGTTCAAAGTAGTATATATAAATATTCTGCCAAAACAATTACCCCGAATTTGTTTTAATTTAATTAGTTCCAAAGTTTTTAAGATACCAATATTCAATATTGATAAACTATTAAGCAACGCTGTAATAATCTTTCGACAGCAACATAAGAAGTATTCCAAGTCTGAAAGATTCCAAATCTAGTTGTGCAGATATAACCAAAGAAGTGTGTTAAAGTGGCCGTATGGATGAGGATTTGATATTTATTTTGGATTTTTAATTTTTTAAACAATTTTATCATGGCTTTCTATTTCAAATATCAATATGAAAAAAACATTGACAAAGTCTGTGTATGTAACTCAATACAGTATAAAAACCAAACAAAATGTGTAAACAGTTTGTTATTGTATGTACAATAACAAACATTTTACAGATTTATTAATCTTTTGCCTTTTATTGAGTTACACACAAGGGCTTTCCATATGTTGTTTCTCATTGATTTTTCAAGTAGGAAGCCATGATAAAATTGTTTTATAGATCAAAATTCAAAATAAATACCAAATCCTCATCCATATGGCCACTTTAATTGGGAAAACCAAACCCATCACTATGTAATCGTGCGTGTTGCATGAGGTATTATCGATTTCTCAACGTAATCCTGTATCAGTGTCGGCTATCTAACATCGTGTATCATTGTAACAGATTACAAAAAAGGATTAATTCTGAAAAAAGCTGATATATGATGTTTATGCGATGTATGAAGTTTAATATATTTATACAAGGATCTATAAATGACAACAGCTGTCATACAATCCATACATTGCCATGGAAATCGTCAGCTCAGAGATATTTAATTACGTGGGGACTTTAACTGTAGAATTCATCATATGTTGAAGGTACATTTGACGTTTTGACGGCAACAGGTGACTGGTGATTTGCAGTTTGAATCAGTTGGTAAGAAAGGTATAATCTTTGTCAAGATGTTTCATCTGCTTACTTCCAAAGATGTGAAAGACTTAAACGTCACATGTGATGTTGTCTTTGACTGTAATTTACGGTGGCAGTGATTGTAGGAACTGATGCATGGTAGGATGAATATGTTATGCAAGCATTATGTTCCTGCCTGATCAGTAGGTAGTCCAGATCATTGGCGCCATATTACACGCACTACACACGGATTTAACTTTAGCTTTTACTCAAAAGTCCGCAGGTCGAAATAAAAAAAAATCATGATAACAATCCACATGAATGACGGCGACGTGAAAGAACAAAGTGCATCCTGTGTTTTGCTTATGGTTATATGTTCAGTACATGTATATCAGTGGATTTATAAACTTTCAATGTTTTTACAGAAAAAAACGTCACATATGTCTTTGTGTTTTATCCTGAAGCTAGGAATACCTTATACTGAATCGTGATCTTTGAGCAAAAAACATTTCAGCGGCATCAGGTTTGAAAATTTGAATCAAAACAAGGACGTGACAAACTTGGTGTTCGAATACTGTAATGGAAAGGTGCCAGCTTTCAAATCTGCTTTATCAAAGAAAATGAAAAGACACCACCTGTTTCAGTATATATGCTTCCATATAAAGGGCAAAATCTTTAGATTTCGTTCCTACACTCAATAATTGTTGGAATGCAAAATTCTTAGCTATAGCTCTCATACACGATAGCTATGCCAAGCTATAAGAAATCTAAAGTTCGTTTACTTAAGATATTGCCTAATTACCGTTTATGTAAGATATTGCCTAATTGTGCGAACACATGCAATTTGTTATCATCAACGTGTAAACTAAATTATCTGAAATTTGAAGCTTGTATTCTGAAATCATTAATTATAGAAGGACTGATTACAATTGAAAACTACATCAGTAAACTATCACCAAATTATATGACATTTGAAGTGTGCATTCTTAAAATATAACCTAATTACTCAAAAACAACTAACCATGTAAATTAAACATTACAACTAACAGTTACATCAACTAGCATTTTAGAACATGTGCTCATTGTTATGGTTGATATGTGTGCCAAATTATATTGAATTTGGAGAGTGCATTCTTAATATATAGCCTAATTACTGAAAATAATTTAATTACACAAATGACTGCATCAGCAAGCTTTGCAGAACATGTGCGATTAGTTGGCAGTTGTGTTTGAAGTATGTTCCAAATTATATTGAATTTGAAGAGTTCATTCTTAATATAGCCTAATTACTGAACATCTATAATTATGCAAATGAGTCATTAAAACTAAACGCTACATCAATAAGATCTGCGGAACCCTTGGGCTTTGTTATGGTTGATGTATGTTATAAAATTATATTGAGTTTACAAGAAACAAGAAAACTTTATTATCTCACGTAAGGGAAATTACTGTGACGTGGTTCCATACTTGAAACACATGATATTGAAATACAGATGAAGATACAATATAAAAATATACACAAGGTTTATGTCTTAACAACGAGATACGAACTTTAAAAAAAGCCTCCCAAATGCACAATTAAATATACACTACAAATTACAAAGTTTACCATTAAATTCCTCTAAATATTACACTGCTTGGACCTCTGTAAGTCAGATATATTGATAAAGTTCATTTGAATTGTGTATTCTTAAGATATAGCCTAATTACTGACGCTAGTTAGTCATATTAAAACTAAAAGCTACGTCAACAAGATTTTCAGGACATGTGAGTTTTGTTATGTTTGAAGTATTTATCCAATCATATTGAATTTGAAGTGTGTATTCTTAAAAAGCCTAATTACTTATGCACATGACCAATGACAAAAGCTACATTTTAGAACTTTATAGAACACAAGCACTTTGTTATCATCAGTGTATGTACCAGATTATATAGAATTTGAAGTGTGCATTCTTAAGATATATCCCAATTACTGAAAATCATTACCAAATTCTAAGCAGCGCTATCCACTATTAAACACCCCAAAAGATGTGCACCAAATGTGATTTCAATTGAGCCAGTCGTTTTGAGAAAACGATGACACAGACAGACAGACCATCTCTAAAACATAACCTTCTCTTACAGAAGGTGAAAATTGAAATGTGACGATGGCATAAAGTTCTTTCCATTGACTACACTAAAACGTTTGCCATTTTTCTATGATAAATGCATGTGTGAGCAGACAATCTACGAAATCATGACCGACTTGATGAACTTTGATTATGCTATGTTCATAGAAGTCCTTGTGGAATAGAGAAGTTATGGTGTTTTTCTGTTGAAAGAGAAGTTTTGCAAATTTAAACAGTTTCATTGCGGTAAGTACTTCCGGGTACGGTAGCCGTATCGCTAGCACTTGAGTTTGGATTTGAGTTGTTTAATTTACAGCAAATGAATTGTTTGGAACTCCGTTTGAATTGTTCATACTGTAAAGCATATATGATTGGATTAACGCACATGTTACATAAAGCAAATAATACAGAGATATGATAAAAATGTCCATCATAACCCATCGGGAGCCCAAATACGTACAACAGATCGTAAACGGTAATGGGCAGCCAACAGACGGTGAATGACACAAACACTATACACAGCGTACGGATAACATTCTTTTTTGCCCTTCCCCATGATTGCTTGTTGTTTCCATTTCCTTCGCTGCTCACACGGACTTTAAGAGATGAAAGAATTTTGATATATGCAAATGACATAATTCCCAGGGGAATTAACGTCATCAGCAAGGTATCGAAGAATGTGCCAATTTTCGAGATCATCTCGCTTTCCAACGAGACCACGCAAACGCCGTTGTCGTCTTCGCAAACCACCATCCAGTAACATAAATATATGAACGATATGCACCACTCCAGGATGGCCACAACTCGAATTAACTTGGTGTTGAATTTGTTGAGATGATATACCGGATGAACAACGGCGAAGTAGCGTTCTATAGACAGAGATGATAAATTCAGAGAAGAGACCATTAAAAGAGCCCAAAGGATATACTCCGACCAAATGAGCTTACAATATAAGCTTGAATTGATACTATTGGGCTCTAAGGGGAACGTCGGAAGGAGAAACGTAAGAATGAAGGCAATAGAGGCACAAAAATCAATCACCGATTGATGACAGATGAAATAGTTGGTCAAGGTATGCAGCTTTCTAACGCTAATGATGATAATACACACGAAGAGATTGCCTCCTAACCCTAATGCAGCTACTAGACTATGAGCTATGGTTAACAGCAATGGCGTTTCAACCCAATCAAAGAATCCTTCTGTATCACTTGTATTGGTAGGCGATGTCATAGCTTTGTATTATTATCTTCAGGTCGATTCAACTGTATACTCTTTTATACAAAGTCTAGTAACCATTCTTGACATCCAACACCAATGCATCATTTAGGTTCTATGGTATACATGTATACGTTGTTCACAGCTGGCACAGCTGGTGTATCAAATAATAGTCTTACAGTTACCACTGGCAGATATCTTCATCCTAATGACCAAAGATGAAGACATAGATAGTGTTAGTACCGAGCAAGACGAGTAATAATCGATGACACAATCAATATTTCATAAGAACACCAAGAAGTAATATATGTCAAACTTGGAAAGTCAATTAACGAAATTATGAACAAAATAGGATGACTTGTGTAACAAGACACAACATACTGGCGTGTGTTGAAATTCGGTTGTAGTCCGATACGCTTGCCCTGGCGAAGTGCTTTCTGTTTGTCGATAAACGCAATAAATTATTCAATAACTACACACTAGCTATGCTACGTTAGTCTGTAAAACACAACCTGTTGCGGCGCCCTAATCAGCCAGCACTCACACTACCAGTTAGGGCTGAATGACACAAGTGTTACGGATGACAGAATACAATTAGTATTCTTCTGAGATGACAACATTGAGTTATTAAAAGATCGTTGATGTCACATAATGACTAATTACAGACAGTTGGAAGAACAATGACGTGATCACATTGTTTAGCTAGTTTTCATATTTGTCAATATCATTTGCATTGAATTAAGGCGACGGCAATACTTCCGTTTTAGTCATTTATGGTGCTGATTACTATATCACCCAATCATTTACTGTATACTGTAGTACTGTATATTTTATGTTTATAAGAATTTAATGGAATAATAAAATTATGGATTCAGTCCTTTGGAAGAGATGGTCCGAGGTCAGGAGCTTCGATCTGCTCCATGGCCACCTCCAAATGATCCAGGTTAACCATGGACATTGTGTGTAGTCTGAGCTAATTCCCTAAAAGTCCAAGTCGATCCCGTGTACAGAGTGGAGAGAGAGAGTAACATGGAGGAGGGTTACGTTAACAGTAGAGTAACCCCCCAATTCGTTACACAAGTATCTTGCAGTCTGTCACTATGTCAACTGGACGAGTGCTGCACTCTAAAGCCGTAAAAGATAATTTTAACAATATTTCAGATAATGAAAGAAGTCATCGCAGATACTCTGTTCGGTTTTCCTGTGGTAGATAAAGTGACATTATTGAAACAAAATATTGAAAGACAAAATTGTACAGTTGATTATAGTAATGATAGATTAAATAGGACCACACACTTACCAAGAGACAATTTCATAATTAAAATGGCTAATTATTTACGAATGACTGTTTACAGATAACAAGGAGCCAACTCAGATACTTTCTACCCGATGTCTCTTTATAGTTGACGGAATTACGAGATATAATAACAACATAATGAAAGTGAACATTGGAAAATTAAACCAAATGATGACAGATTGCGGACAATTGAAATACCTTACGAACGGAATTTCAAAATAAATTTCAATAAAAGACTATTTCTAGTTAAGGGCGAACTTACTTAATTCCATATTTGTCATGACCCGATCGACCCTATATTTTTTTTAAGTCTTGCGAAATTCAAATACCCAACGCTCTATTATGGCATGATTTGGAAAAACTACGATATCACTGAATGTCATATGGCAAGCCCACGAGCGCATACCTGAGCGAAAATTGTCATTTATTGTTGAAATTTGGAACATTTAATCACACAAATGGTTCAAAGTTTCCTTCTGACTTATCATTTGTAAGTCATTCTGAATGCTTAAGTATGATTATGAAATGAAAATATCACCAACATGTACAGTACTTATACACTTACCATTTATTTTAACAGTTTGTTTTATTTGATACCCGACTCTATGTATACCGATATACTTTGAATGAATTGGAATGTGCAACCCAAACATCGAGCAGTCGACCAAACAGCTAACAAAATAGGTCTACTAAAGCATGAAAAAATGTTAAAATGGTTTGTCAATTCCCATTTTTTAAATTAGGAACATAACTTTCCAATAAGTTATTAACTTTCATATCTAGGTAACTGTTTACAGGTACCTGGATTACTCGACTTTTTAAATTTGAAGCAACGCAGAGGTATCAGTACAGTCATGCAATCAGTTTACGCCTACATGTTGACCTAACCTTGTAGCCAACTTTGCTCAGTATGGCTATTAACGTTTCCCGGTACATTTCCAAATTTCTTACCTAAATGATTATTTTCATCACTTTCCCCACTACATTACGCCGTACTTCATCAAATTGAGTAAGCCGTAACAATATTATTACTTTTTTCGATGAGAAGAGTACTTGTGTGCACAATATAATAAGTAAACTGTTAGAAATGTCAGTCTCTTAATGTTAAAATGGTTTGTCGATTCTATTTTTAGCTCCGCTGTCAGCTTTCGCTGACAGCGTAAGCTTTAGGTATAGGTTTGTATAGGTATAGAGGTATAAGTGATCATGGTCTGTCAACTTTTTTCATTTTCATCATCTTCTTCGAAAGTGACAGTCAGAATACTTCGATATTTGGTGTGCACTTTCCTTGGGGGGGGGAGGCTATTCAGATTTGTTCATGCCAAGTTGATCTGTGCCATTTTCAATATTCATTTTGTACGACCAATATTGGTGGCAAAATCGTCACGTCAAAATTGCCGATGTGATAATGCAGCGTAGAAATGAGTAAGGTCGAGGTCAAAGTTCTTTTGCTCATAAGCCTTACCATATATGGAAAAAAGTAGTCATGAGATTGCAGTCCAGACTTTCGTTTTAATTGTTCGTTAAAAGCTGGCGATATGATGTCTTGTCGCTTTTTAAAAATCATTTTAACGGTGAAACATTGTGAATTTTCAAAAACGAATGATAAAAAGTTAATAATAGTACTTTGTGATGTCTTCTACCTAATAATGGTTTATTTTAGCAGCTCAAAAGCGAGGGACAGTTATTCAGGAGATGGTGTAGATGACCTATTACATTTTGCTTGACGCATATGACATATCGTTGGAAGACGTGTGTTACGCTAGCGCTCTGCATCTCTGTCATTGAGATTGAAACATTTTCAGACAAGACCTTTTCAGTTATGATTAGCGAAATATTTATTTTTGCCGAGATTAGTAGGTCTACAATTCCGATTTACACGATGTATCTTGCCATGTCACATTGAGCTTTGAACACTTGACTAAATTTAGTCCAGCTTGCATACGAAATGCTAGTCCTGCTTGCAGACGGGCATGGGTCTATATTACTCAATTACTGACACGACTCTCAACACTGAAGGGGCGACTTGTTCGGTATGCAAGCTAACAAAATATGTGCACCATCTGCAAGCAGGTCCATAGACTATTAAATTAAAATATCAGACGATGTTATGTCTACTACAAGTTGAATGTTGATGACAATTGTGGACGGTGTTTTTGGTAAATTGTTAGAAAATTGAAATTCGAATTGCCTCAAAATTATTTTAGATCCCTAGTTTATTTCATTCATCATTAACGTTTTCCAGGGTTAAAGCTGTAAGACACTGGAAGCCAACCTCAAAAGTCTTTTGTGCATTTCCCAGTCATTGTTTTTAATTTTCATAACAATAGATATTTTGTAAAATAGTGACTATAATATAAAAGTACAATGTTTTACCAACTTTCTGTGTGAAATGTGTTTTATAGTGAGTCATCATATTTAACCACTAACCACTTTATTTATTACATCCCTAAAACAAAACTGCATAGTGAAGAGCTGGACAACTGAACCACTTCTACATGTTACCAAAATAAAAAAAAACAAAAAACAGCGGAACTATTCTGACTGATAGGTCGCTTGTTTTAGAAGAAATATCAAGCATATAATGATCTCATGAGTGATGTGCAAATTAGGTGTAACAATGTGAATTTTTGGTCAAAAGCTTAAATCTCAGAAAGTACTCTGTCAATGAAACTAAAACTTGGTGAGATGTTACTAGAAGTGTTATTCTGCAGATTTTCTGTAAAACATTTTGGCCCTACCAACAATGACCACGCCCATAGCAACAACCAAATGGCAATGTGTTTTGGTAAAAATAACGACATCAGGTAGGCAAGTGAGTAAACATTCAAAAATGTATTCAAATATCATTAGCAACCATTACCATGCCCATAGTAACAGCCAAATGATCACACATATCGCAACTAATAGACAATTGAATAAACATTCAAGAATGTATGTATGTATGTATGTATGTATGTATGTATGTATGTATGTATGTATGCAAATATCCTTAGCAACCATGACTAAGCCCATAGCAACAGTCAAACGGTGGTGTATTTTACAAAGATAACAGGGTATTTTAGTCAAGTGAACAGACATCCAAAAATGTATGGAAATGTACCTAGCAAGAAGATATGCCCATAGCAACAGCCAAATGATCACCATATGGCAAAGATAACAAGTGATTAATAGACAATTGAATAAACATTCAAGAAATGTATGTAAATGTGCCTAGCGACAGGAACACGCCCATGGCAATAGCCAAATGACCAGGCATATTGCAAAGATAACGATATGTATTAATAGACAATTTAATACACATTCAAAAAACGTATGTAAATCTGCCTAGCAACATGACCACACCCATAGCAACAGCCAAATGATCACGCATATCGCAAAGATAACAATGATAAATAGGCAATTGAATAAACATCCAAGAAATGTATGTAAATGTGCCTAGCAACAGGACCACGCCCATGGCAACAGCCAAATGACCATGTATATTGCAAAGATAATGATATGTATTAATATACAATTGAATACACATTCAAAAATGTATGTAAATGTGCCTAGCAAAAAGACCACACCCATAGCAACAGCCAAATGATCATTTATATGGCAAAGATAACAACAGGGATTAACAGACAAATAAATAAACATTCAAAAATGTATACAAATATTCAATCAATTATACAGTCGTGCTACAAAGCCCTTGCCACTATATTTCATACAATCTAATACACCACACTACCATGACTGGTGGCAATTCTCTGTAAACATCCATTGCGGGGAGTGAGTCATCTCTGACGACTGCTTGTTTTATTAAGAACATAAATCCCCCATAAATCATTAATTTCATATCTAGGACTAGATAACTATTTACAGGTACCTGGATCACTCGAAGTTAGAGATATCAGTACCGTCGTACAATCAGTTTACGCCTACATGTTTGGCCTTACCTTGTAGCCAACTTTTCTGAGTATGGCTATTAATATTTTACGGTCATTTCCAAATTTCTTACTATACGTAAATGAAGTGGTAACGGTATTATTACTATTTACGATGAGAAGAGTGTGCACAATATAATAGGTAAAGTGTTATAAGTGTCAGTCTTTTAATGTTAAAGTGGTTTGACGATTCTACTTTTTTTTATTAGGAACATAACTCTCCAAGAACTTATTAAATGTCATATCTAGGACTAGGTAACTATTTACAGGCACCTGGATCACTCGAAGTTAGAGATATCAGTACTGTCGTGCAGCCAGTTTATGCCTACATGTTTGGCCTTACTTTGTAGCCAACTTTGCTGAGTATAGCTATTGATATTTACTGGTACATTTCAAAATTTCTTACCTAAATGTTTCATCACTTCTGTAACTCTCCAACTACATTACGCCGTACTTCATCAAATTGAGTAAGCCGTAACAATATTATTACTTTTTTCGATGAGAAGAGTACTAGTGTGCACAATATAATAAGTAAACTGTTAGAAATGTCAGTCTTTTATTAATGCCAACAGTGTCTTATAGAGTAGCATTATGATATGCACTAACATATACAGTTTAGTATAGTAGACCAGCAGAGGCCTGAAAAGTGGCCTAGTTTTTTTAGATACCGCAACCGGAAACTAACCAGCATAATATTTCTCTCAAACTCTTCATTAGAGTCTCGGGAATATGGAAGTGCATGGTGACAGAGCCAAATTATTATTACAGATTAAGTTAGAGCACAATAATGTAACATGGTGTAGGAAGACTAAGATCAACATTTGTTTGGATGAAATAAAAATACTGTGTGTTGGGTTTTGAGATCATATTAAAGTTTTAATGTATATGTTTTAGTGTGTGCGATAGGTATTAGCCGGCACAAAGGAACCCCCCCCCCAAAAAAAATAAATAAATAAATAAATAAATAAATAAATAAATAAAAAAATAGAATAAATAAAATAAAATAAAATAAAAAAATAAAATATGCGCGTTACGATGGAAACGGCCATCTTTTGAGCCAAATCACATTTTTCTTCCTATAGTTCAGCAATGGAAACCTGGAGAGTCACTTAATGTTTTACAGATCAGCTTTATCCTGACAATAATGTAAGGTTTCCATCTTACAAAAAAGGACATATATGATTACAGACCTGGAGACTGATATAAAGAAAGTTACAACACTTTTTATTTTGTGTGTGAGAGGTATCAGCAGGCATACAAGACCATTCTTCCAAGAAAATGTCCATGTTACCATGGCAATGACCATGTTTTGAGTCAAAATCACATTTCATCTTTCTGTATAGTTCAGCAATGGAAACCTGGAGAGTCACGTAATGTTTTGCAGGACAGCTTTAAGCTGAAAATAATGTAAGGTTTCCATATATCAAACTCTTTGTTAGAGTCTAACAAAACAGGAAATATGTGATGACAGACCTAGAGACTGGTACAAAGAAAGTTACCACACTTTTTCTAACATGGTTTAGTAGAACTCGGGCGAACATTGATCAATACTAAATACTATGTTTCAGTGTCGTTTTTTTTACTTAAGTTTTATATTGTTTACATCGAATGTGTACACATTTTTGTTGGTAATAAATGTTAATCTGTACACATAAATTATTATTTCCCCCAAAATGTGTTACCATGACAGCTACCGAGAATTTAGCAAAGTCTAACATCCTTGTTCCTTGGTTGCCGTATGACAAACCAGACAATTGCCTATAGTTTGACTTGCAACAACAAGCAGAAAACATAATTGTTGTCAAATATAAAACTCTTTGCCTTAAGTCTAGGGAATGATGAAATGCATGATAATAGACTTCAGAATAAAAAACCAGTAAAATGACAGTTTAAGTAGACTGTGATATTCCTTTGAGGTGTTGTAAAACTTAAACCAAAATATAGGTTATCTTTGTTAAAGGATCATTAAGACACTATTGTCATTAAATTGTAAAATACTGTTTTATAAATAAATATATATCATTATTAGCACAACAACAAAAGTGTGTTACCATGACAACTGCCAATAATATAGCAAAGTCCCACGCGGTTATTCCTATGAAATGAGACATATTGCATATATATTGATGAGCAACTACAAATCAGAAAAAATAGCTTTGAAACACAACTGTAGAATTTGGGAAATGATTGATTATGTAGGTTTTCATATATTTTCTTATTTGTTAGACTCTAACAATGAATTTGATATATAGAAACCTTACATTATTGTTAGGGTAAAGCTGTCCCTCAGAACATTAAGTGACTCCCCAGGTTTCCATTGCTGAACTACAGGGAGACATATTGTGATATTGGATCAAAACATGACCGTTTCCATGGTAACGCCCATATTTTTGGGGAACAATGGTTCTTGTGTGCCGGCTAATACCTATCACACTAAAACATATACACGTTCAACCAAAACACATCAAAACTTTAATATGATCCCAAAACCCAACACATAGGATCTTTATTTTATCCAAACAAATATTGATCTTAGTCTTCCTACACCATGTTACATATTGTGCTCTAACTTAATTTGTAATAATGTTTGGCTTTGTCATCATGAATTTCCATATTTCTGAGACTTTAACGAAGAGTTGGTGTATATATTATGCTGGTTATTTTCCGGTTGCGGTTGGCGTCAGAAATGCCGGCCCTGCTGCAGCACTGTTATAACAATCTAGAGCAGAGTTTTTCATTTCTTACTTCATATAACTCACAAAATTATGATTAAGTTTAAATCACTCTATACAGACAGTCAGGTAGTCGTTGTTAACAGAAATACTGGTCAAATATAGAAAATTACAGTCTTTTCAACGTCTCTCTGTTATTATCAAGTCACTTTTGTGTTTTCAAGACTGCATTTCATTATGATTACTTCTTTTCATAGCATTTAATGTCACTTCCTTATGCTACAACTCGTGTAAATTAGTGAAAGGCCACCACCAAGCTTTCTTAGTGTGATTAACGACGGAGTAATTGTGAAATATTGAAAACTACAGCTGTCTAAAGCTGACCCAGTTCTTACTAGATGTATGTCGTGTTTCTTTACTCAATTTAAAATATGGTGATTTTTAGTATCTCGAAATATTTTTGTAGTTATTAGCCCACCTTGCTGTTCAAACATGTGACCTTCTTTCAAGTACAAATGTGGATCACATCCAACGTTTGGCAGCCTTTGTTTTTCACGCTATGACTTTGAGAAAGAAACTTAATGATGATTTGTGATGTTTATCATATTTTCTCTAATTTGCTTGTGTATTTATTCATTAATTATGGTTCTGAATTGTCCTTTTTGTTAGAAAACATTTAAATCTTGTATTTTGGGCCGATGACCTTTGAGTACGAAATAAATGTGACATAAACAACAAAATATGTGTACGTGTAAGACATTTCTCACTAATACTTACAATCGTTTGGTAGGAAAGACCTAACAACCCTAAAAATGTGAGAACCCCTCAAAAACATTGAAACCGCCAGTCAATTGTTGCATTTACTCATAATTGAATAATGTTTATGATGCTTGTAGCTATGCAATCATGTCGGCTCGTAGGTGTGAAATACGTTTATTATTTTGAGTCACACCATGTGTAAGGACTAAAACCACAGACAAGTAAGAAAGGAGTCGTAATTAGCACCGGTTTTAGTTGTCGGACAGCAGTGTATTAGAACGTACTTGTAGAACATATGGGTAGTCGGCTATCTCCGATCAAATGCAGACTGAACCACAGACAAGTAAGATTACCTGTGGCTGAACACATCAAAGTTCTGAGAGACTGGTATGTAAATTTAAAGAGGCGGCATCAGTATCAATGGGGCGGGGGCAAAATTTAATGGGGCGGCCCCCCCCCCCCTTTAGAAGGGCCCGTGGAGAACACTATAACATTGTAATGATGAATTGAAGGGTTATATATATATATATATATATATAACTCGGTGAGTATCAATCTGCTAAGACAGTGCTCTATACCGCAGTGGCAGAGCGTAATAGTTATAGCAAAACTATATATATATATATATATATATATATATATATATATATATATATATATATATATATATATATATATATATATATATATACAACCAAGAAAGAGTTCCAGTACTACCAAAACTATATATATATATATATATATATATATATATATATATATATACATACAGTTTCATTCTTCTTTCGCCAAGTTATGTTATGTTATGTTATGTTATGTTTATTTATTTAAGTGTCATGTGTGGACTTACAAGTAGAGTGCTCGATCACCTTGGAGAGCTATCATACATAAAAATGAAAGAAGACGAGTCTGATATTACATTGTGGATTTACACTACGGACCGTTTATATATATATATATATATATATATATATATATATATATATATATATATATATATATATATATATATATATATATATATATATATATATATATATATATATATATATATATATATATATATATATGAATTTAAAACTTCTTTAGATACAATGAAGTGATAAATGGATCTGAAGGAATATCGTATACCTATCAATTACGCCCCTATGTATTGCTATGGAGAAATCTCGATCCCCGTCCGTGTGATAATTTTCACACATCACGTCCTTATACACTTTGCAGGCCAATTAGACAAGGCAAGTAGCATGAATTGCTGAACTACTTTAGTAGCCTACACTTTTTGTTGAATCCATTGACCATTGCATGCGGCAGAAGGTAATAGTGAAACGCTGTTGATCGGCTTACTGTGCAGTTTATCGATATTTAATGTTCAATTGGGGAAGTACTCACTCGCACTGCTGTTCCAATCGTCAGTCTGTTCCATTTTAGACTATAACGTTGAATTAGCCGACCAACTAGTTTCTTCTCAAACCATCTCTTCTACGAGGTACCGTACCGACATAAGCAATCGGTCGTTCTAGTTTATCCTGTTTTTGTACTAAAACGTACCCTACACTAAATGCAGATGCGTCTGTATACAGTATGAACGGATCATTGTATTGAGGAAATCCTAACAATGGAGCTGTCACTAGTTTTTGTTTCAAGGTATCGAATGCCTGTTGACAATCATCTGTCCATTTGAACACTTTGTTCTTATGCAATAAATTATGAAGTGGATGGGCAATCTTAGAAAAATCTCTGATAAAACGGCGATAGAAACCTGCCAGACCTAGAAAGCTCTTGACCTTAGAAACATTTGTAGGGACTGGAAAACTCTCAACAGCTGAAATCTTAGCTGGATCCGCAGAGATACCATCCTTAGTCAGAATATGACCCAAGAACTTAATTTTCTTCCTACCAAAGTGACACTTCTTTGGACCTAGTTTCAAACCTGCTTCTCGCAATCGTGTCAAAACATTATTTATATGAAGCAGATGATTATCAAAAGTATTACTGTACACAACAAGATCATCGAGATAGACGACGAGGTGGCTCCAAATTAATTCTCGAAATAAATGCTGCATTGTCTGTTGAAACAAAGCACTAGAATTACGTAAACCCTGAGGTAAAGTATTCCATTCATATTTCCCATCTAAACTAACAAATGCCGTTTTGTGAGAATCCCTCTCATCTATTGCCAACTGCCAAAACCCAGACGTCATATCAAGGGTAGTGAAATATTTAGGAGACTTATCTCCTATCATGTCTAGACAATCCTGCAAACCAGGCAAGGGAAATACGATTGGCACTGTTTGTTTATTTAATTCCCTATAATCAATAACTAGTCTATACGCACCTGACGGTTTCTTGACCAATAACAGTGGACTACTATACTGTGAAGTTGAAGGTGTAATAACACCCTGGTCAAGTAAATTATCTAACTGAGACCTTATTTCTTTGCGTTTGTCTGGGGAGACACGATATGGCGGCCGAGAGACAGGTTTTGCATTCTCATTTAATTCAATTCTATGCTTAATGACATCACAATAACCTAACGTCCCTGATTTATCAACGAAAGCATCCCTATTCTGCCATAGAACTGACTGTAATTGTTCAAGTTGTTGGTCAGATAAGTCATGGTCAGTCCAGTCAAAGTCAGAAAAGAATTCTCTCTGTTCTCGTGTCAAAGGATTAGCAATAGGGGGATACGTCTGATTAGCGCCCAAGTCAATATTATACAATTGATCACCATCAGATAGTGGTTTAAAAACACCTAGCCTTGTATTCCTCCTCAAAGTAACATCATTGTCGCTTGCATTAGCAATTCTAATTGGAACTAAATCATTCTCAGTTTTAGCCAGTACACGCGCTGTTACTAAGCCGAGGTGACACAAAGATTTAATATTAGGCGTGGTGCCAAGTATTCCATCACCAACGTGAGATGGAAGCCGCGCAGATATAATACATTCTGATTTCGCAGGAATTAAATATTTGTCAGCTGATCGCATAAATAGCTTCGAACGAAGACGCAATTTATTCTTGGCCATATCTATAATCGCTCTATGCATTTTCATGAAATCGACACCTATGATTAGTGGCTTATTAAGATTGTCTACTAGGTGAGCTGGCATAAGGACACTACGATTATTTATAATAGCTGGAATATTAATTAAACCTCGAACTGGTAACCTACCACCTGAAGCTACTGTTATATAATCATGAGAAGACTTTACTATTTGTACACGTCTAAGTTCTGGTATTTCCTTCAATAATTTACTCGTAACTACTGTAACTGAAGAACCTGTATCGACCAAAGCATTAACATTCTTACCATAAATCCTAACATTAATCAAATTGCTATTATGCATGTTATCTGTACTGATACTGCTAAGCGTAGGTGAATTAATAGACAAGTTAGCATTACATGTATTACTATTTAATCGACGATCACTGTGCATTACACATGAAGGGCTAGTGTGTCCTGGCTTGTTACATAATCGACATACTGGTTCACCTGATCTGATCTGTTGACCTCCATAAGTTGGTCCATGTTTATTAGTCTTAAGTTCTCGAGAGTATGGATCAGATTTTAAAGTGTTCTGTCTTACCGCATGACTTGTGAAATGTTGATCGTCCCTGTTTGGCTTGTCTTGTGATGTCATCTTCGAAATAAGCTGTTCATGTAGACGGGTATTCAAGTTGAGTGCGTCAGTAAGAGAGTCACATGTTTGCTGAAGGATGTCACGGTCGCTGGCCCCTGGATCCGATGTTGACTTTTCCACTCCCATTTTCCCTTGACCATCCAAATCCTGTACCATTTCTGCTAAACGTGCAAAATTCACTGCTTCTCTGAAGCTCGTTGGCTCTTTCAGAACAACAGGTCCAAATAACGAACGTCTCATCCCCTGCAAAAAAATACTCAAGATTTCCTCGCCATTAATATCTCTACCATAACGACACAATGTGTCCCTTACACGAGACGCATATTCTTCAATATTCTCATCGTCACTTTGTTTGATTCTCTGCAAGTCTTGGTCCACCTTCCATCTTGGACCCCCATCTTGAAAACGCCCTATGAAAGCCTGTCGCACGTAAGCCCAGTTGACTGCAACGTTTTCTGGTAATGATACAAACCATCGTTCGGCCTCTCCAGTTAGCAATAGAGTGAAGGTATGCAAACTTTGGTCATCGTTGTATCCTTTCAAACTAATAAAAGCATCGAATTTACAAAGCCATTTCTTCACTATTTCATCGCCTGTAAATTTGGGCGGCAATAGGTCAAGTCCCATTATGTGTTGTAAGTTGAAAAAGCGTTAATCATTAATACATCAGTGTTCATATAGTTACGGCAAATGAACATACTGGGTGCGGTCCATCAAGTTCAATCATACAACTGTTACAGTGCATTACTTTTACTCGTCCATTTCGGAGTTCATTAGTTTCGGAGAATACAATGTCAGTTCTAGAACCAGATACATGGCCAAGCCCCGGATTTACTCCACCATTGAAACGCTGTTGATCGGCTTACTGTGCAGTTTATCGATATTTAATGTTCAATTGGGGAAGTACTCACTCGCACTGCTGTTCCAATCGTCAGTCTGTTCCATTTTAGACTATAACGTTGAATTAGCCGACCAACTAGTTTCTTCTCAAACCATCTCTTCTACGAGGTACCGTACCGACTTGGATTGTGTTGAGTAGAACTCACAACGAAACATGCGTATCTGGTTCAACGAACGCCAAGCTAACCACTTGGTTGATTTTATTACATGACCAATCTCCGTCTCCGCCTCTCTTCTCGAGATGGGCTAAAAACCCAACTTAAATACATTTCAAAGTTTACACAAAATCTCTATTCTTAGAGTATGACGTATTCTTAAGTCTTATGAAAGACATCATCTGAGATCTAATATCCAATCACCTTCCCTAGATTAGTAATACAAGTTCATATCTCAAAGACCATAAAATAGTCATGTCATAATAAAACTTGTTGACAGTTCATCGTACCTGGTACGAAATAGCGATGTTGAGATGTCAAGGACCTATGTTGTTACGCAACGGAACGTCACTGTTTGTACAAAGTTTAAATGCTTTTGACTTCAATTTAGAGTTCATAATGAAAATTTACGAAAATGTCCTGAATGGATATATATTTTAGATTTGTGACTCGCAACAATAGTGTGTTTAGGAAATTCCTCCTGAAAACCTAAAAAGTAGTTTGTTAGGTGTTTGGTGATGGTTACAGTGAAAATACATCATGATTTATGAAATATACGCAATTCAGTAATGTATTACTATAGTGTCATGGTACCATTCGTAGGATCGTGTTAACTCCAGGTGTCGCCAGGAAAGATGTCGTGACCAAAATATTCGTAAGATCATTTTAATCACAGGTGTAGCCAGGATAGACGTCATATCATGATTAAAGTATGGCCATAGTATTCGTAGGATCGTGTTAACCGCAGCAGCCAGGAAAGACGTAAGGAGAGATGTCGTCGAAGTATGGCCAAAGTATAGACAAGATTTCGATTGGCAAGAGTCGTGAATTCCAGTTTATGACGTTATAATAATACTGCCCAGTAAATGCCCAACTTTATACATGACCGATAATGTGATTTTATACATTTCGTTTTGTGCTCTGTGTAGGTGTGTGAACTATTTCTATGATACTTGAACCTGAACGAGGTCGTTAATACATATCGATCCGTTTAATTTGTGACGGCTTTTATGACAAACATCACGATGTTACCAACATTTTAATTTAATGGTAATTGATTCTAAAAATCACGTCCCACGTTGTCTCTAAAATGTCCAAATTATTGATTTCAAACACATCCTAGCTTTTCACGACTTATATGATAAATAGTTTTATAAGCTGATGGCATGCTTACTGCCCTCGTAAAATGTGTACTTTCGTGCACTCTTGTACATCATGGGCTTTCGTCCCATTATTGCTACCCTTACCTGAATGCTGAATATTGAATGTATAATTCTATGAACAAATCTGTAAAACCATATACCATAAGCATATTAGAGCATAGGCCCTCCACCCACGGGGTCTACATGGTATCAAACAACAACAACAACAACAACAACAACAACAACAACAACAACAACAACAATACACACACACGCAGCCAAACACAATGTGATCCAGGCCTATAATAGGAAAGTTCCTTAGCACATTCTGCCAGAGAATAATATCAACACACAATACATCTTAATATATGATTGACAGCTCCAGACAGATGACATAAATGATTGTTTTCCAATTATCCTCCATAATCAATTGTTGATGACATTTGTGAACTGATTAATGAACATTTGACGAAATGGTCGAATATTTTGCTAGTTCGTTAAATTGAAAGTTACATTGACTACAATCAGTTATATCAGACTCTATTCAGATTTGTCTCTTACCTCGTGACCTTACTTACAGTTCACTTCCCTTTAAATCGAATATAAAAGATTAGTAATGAAATTTGTCAATCAATTCTGACAGCACTGTCTCTGACATTGCAATTGGTCATTAATAACTCCTGGTAGATATTATTCTCTACTACAAACCTTCGTGTATGGATACAGAGTTCATTAAGCTGACGGGAAAGGTTTGGCTTGACTGCTTAGTTCTAACCGACGATAAATAAATAACCCCATCCCAAAGGCTTAGAGCCAAAACGGCCTTACTCAATTTTTGTGATGTTTCACTTTCATCAATTCTATTCCTGCTTTATTATCATTATTTATCTGCTTAAAAGAAAGCCAACGTTGATTCTAAGAGATAAGTAGACAAAAAAACCCCGCGATTTGTAGTTGGTTAAGGGCCTAGTGGAAAAATTATTTTTGTCATTTATGAAAATGATGAATTTCTCAAAAGTCCTGATAACGTTTTCCGATAGTTTGTTATTTCTTCTCTAATCTTACCAACAATTGTTCGGGGGGAAGGGGGGCTGGTAATGAGGGGGAAACCTGATGTAAATTTGACGTGGGTCACAAGGGCCTAGTCTCGAAAATATATTTACAGCCTTTTTCTCAAAATAGACCTCATGTCACTAACGGTACCCCTTAAATGCAATGCTGTGCTAGATAATTAGAAAGCCAATAACAAGTCTCTGGCCTCCTACTATAGCTGATAATCACCACGATGTACGTAATACAGTACATTTACTTTTATACAATACTGTAAACGTCATGCCGAAGTAGGCACACAGTTGTTCTTCCAGGTAAATGGTAAATCCTGGAGATGGTAGATTGTCTGTCCACTTCTCTATAAAACATTTTGGTCATTAATCATGGACAAATTGAGAATGTGAATACCCTAAACTCGGGTTTAAATATGATGAAATCTCAAGAGCATAATTCGCGAACCAAATAAAGACCACCCGCTTCAGAAGACTTGAGGCCAACTTTCTTAATGAACACAGATAGACTAAAATTGCTTCCAACTGTAGGTAACAGTGACGTGTAAGGAAAATACGTTACTTGATCTTACCTGCAAATCGCAATCAGACCCTACCAAAGATAGAAATATCTGTCTTCAGCTATAGCAGTCTGATCAACCAAATCATACATTGCATTGCATGCTAGATGGAAATTGACCAGGTATCTTGCTGGAGATTGGATTTCAAACAGTGACTGCTTTTTGATACGACGGAGTAGGATTTCCTATTACGTACTCTGAGTGAGCTTGATTTCAGACCGTTTTTCATTAATAGATCATAGCCTTTTGGCAAAACCCTAGTTCGTCTATCATCTTAATGAATGAATGAATGAATAAATGAATAAATGAATGAATGAATGAATGAATGAATGAATGAATGAATTGCATATTTCAAAATTAGCAAGGTGTTCACCGTGACGAGGGCGATGTCCATCTCATTCGTTTACCTATGCTATGTCTTGGACTTTGATTCCTAAAATTTAAGATGATCCACAATGCTGACATCGCGATTGATTTTTGTCAGGATTGAATTAATGTATTTCTCATTAGATTTAATTAGTAATCAAGCACTTCATGCCTTAAAGTGGTCAAATGAAGGGGAAATGGATAGCTGCTTGGAACTTTAATCAATAAAATCATTAATACCATGTTTCAAAAGCGACGTGAAACAACATAGAACAAGTCCTTGTTTGTGACTCAATAATTGCTAAAACCATTAAATGTGTAAAACGTTTGTTATTTTACATAAGGAACTTATTTGGAAACTAAATGGGTAAACACAAGTAATCACTACGTCACGTCGTCTGCGCATGTGTGTTTTACTTCCCGTTGTGTTGAAATTTTACCTTGATAAATATAATTCAATTAATTTATATAACTTCAAATGTTCAATTATAGTTGCAATAATGGTCGTCAATTTCACATGTCAACAAAGCCACTTCATTTGAACTCGACAAAGAATAGATTAAAAAAAATGCTAAAAATACTGAATATACTGTCATAAAGTCGAAATTATTAAATACTTACGATTTCCTGTTACATCAAATATGGTTCACTATCCTAAGAAAACAATCTATTTTCTCAGCAAGAATGTTATAGAAAATAGAAAAGTTTAAAACCCCAGAAAAAAACATACAAACGAGATATGCTGTATTCACTTAGGAGTTTTTTCATGTAATGCCCCGGATGTCTACTTTCGTAATGCATTACAATGAAAATCAGTAATTGGATGAAGCGGTACCAGAAATGAAATTAGAAACGTCACTGGAAATTGTCAACGCTTTCGTACAACCTTGTAATTTGTTTATCCATACTCAGAATGCTTGAATGCATTGGAAGTGTAAAATTGTAACGATATGGCTGCAGGGTAAAGCGTTGTTTTCAATAATACGATTCTTGTTATTAACCATGATAGAAATTCATTTCATTTTGAAAATTATTTTGACAGCTGGTGTTGTTTCATTTCCAGTCTAAAGCGATAGAGTGGTGAAGAGTCGCTCATGTTTGTAGATTTGGTATTATCTCAGTTAACAGCCTGTCTGATAGAATAACGCTGGCTATAGTACTATTATAGTCGATAAAAAGTATCAAGCAAATTTGATGTCTTCTATATACTACAAATAATCTCGCAAAAGCCAACCACCGAAAGGAATCTGCCAGATAGAGATAACATTTGGAGTGACTGTAAACATACCCAATATGCACTTTAACATTTAAGTTACAAATCAACTAAGACCCTTTGTACATGGTGATATATAATTTAAACCTCGTTTTGGAGATTCACCAGTATTTGCCCCATGCAAAATCCTACGAGCGAAAAACGTGTTTTGCACTACACTTACATGTCCTGTGGACAGCATTATTGAAAACTAGGGGCAAACATTTAATTAGATTTATCTGAATCAACAGTACAGTCGGGTTTAACTAGCCTACAGTAAGCTGTTAATATAATTACTTCTTCTAAATGCATAACAAGGAACAACTTCAGAAATGAATCTGTGTTCTATACTTTTCAGTGGCACTGATAACATTTTTAAAGGTCTATGGAGAGCTGTCTTGGTGGCCGAAGGCTTCAGGGTTATGATCTCAATATATGCACGTGCGTGGGAAGAAACAGTTGTAAATGGTAATAATAGTTGCAAGCTTGTCTTATCAATCTGATTATTTTAAAATGTAAAATAAGTAAACTTAATTACATTGTAACTAGATTTGCAAAAACGGTGCAAAAGTAACTTAGAAATTTAGTCACAAAACCAACTGTATTGACACATTATATCTCCAGTACCATTGAACTATCTCCTATATTGATGCATTAGCACCGAGTAATAAGTCAGTAAGCTTACTATTCTTGATTGAATCCCGGCATTAACATTAAAATTGAGACTTCTTCTATATATGCCTGCCCTTTTTAATCGTAC
Organism: Glandiceps talaboti; assembly: GCF_964340395.1. NCBI lineage: Eukaryota > Metazoa > Hemichordata > Enteropneusta > Spengelidae > Glandiceps > Glandiceps talaboti. Next base: position 22,807,557 of record NC_135563.1, on the reverse strand, counting down.
AATACATTATACTTTATTTATCAAGTGCCACTCATGATGCAAATTCCATTTCTGTAATCCCAGGTAATAACGCCTGGAGTATAATTCCTACTTCACGAATCGTTACCATATAAGACCATTAACAGACATACATATTACACTCTTTGGTTTAGAACATTCACATCAGCGATATTTTCCCAAAGACCTTCGTACTCCATTATAGTAATAGGCAAACAAATATTGGCATAATATCTCTACATATGAACTTCTGTATCATCAGATTACATGCTGATTAGGATTCCAACTATGAAACCTGAGGGACTCATTTAGATTTCACTCGCTTTACCTACTGCCAAAGGCAGATAACCACTAATAAGAATATATGGACATATGTAGCCTGAAACCACTAATACGAATATATGGACATATGTAGTCTGACTCTCCTGCAGGGAAAAATACGCTACAGTACTTTCGTCGTAGCTACTCGACTGTTGGTCTTCCCTAGTCATCAAGAATCCATCCATGGAATATGTTCTTGGAAATAATGGCAAAATGTTAATTTGCGGCCACAGATAAATTGATTAGCCCTGTCAGTGCAACATACAAATGTATTTTCAGAGTAGAGTATACACAGTAGTCTATGTGTTTTTGCATAAACCCGTGCTATGTACATTTGTATGCATAATTCATATTATAGGTTAACACGCCGTGTAGTTGCTTAATTCATTTCCAAACTAGAGTTCCATCATCTCAGGTGTGTTTTCAATCTCCACGCAATCATATCGTCTACTCTCGCTGTGAAATTTATGGTTTGTACACCATATTTATTTTACAAGATATACGTCAATACACGCAGTGAGAAGTCTTGGAAAATAAAATAATGGAACTGCGATGAAATACAGAGTCTAATGCAGTCATATCTGTCTCAGTCATAAAACAACTATAATACAGTGTGTAAAATTACAAAGCACAGTACTACCTTGATTTGCATGTTAACCATTGCCTGAGTCAGACATACATTGTACATATTTACCAAGTTAATCCAGGCAAACTCAAAACCCCTGGAGGTTACAATACCAATACTCTTCTAGTATCGCATGGCTAGACATGTTCGTGTATATTAATGAACCCCCTTTGTGGTTTGATTTACGACCATGACACTATTCTTTAAACTAATTCAAGCGGCATCGTTTGCATTCGCAATATGTCTGAAGAATAGTTCAGTAATTTGATCAGTGAAATCACAGAATTACAGGCATAGGGAAAAACATACGTCTGTGATTATATAAATTGTCAGAACATACGAAAAATAATTGCGATAAAGATGTATATGAAATTTTAAACAACCATTTTACAGAACATGTGCTCATCAAATAAAGTGATAGATTATATAATGTCACAGTAATAGCTTTGTTTTAGATCAGGCAGATGAAATTCATTTCAATGAATATGAACACACACACGCATGTGACTCTTAATCGGATTAAATGTGTTACACCTGGTACTGTAGCCATAAATTTAACATTGCATACAGGCTCATTACTAGGGACTACTGTGGCAACGACAGTCAGCAGTAGGTCTATTGTATATTCAGCAGCAAATAATATTTCCACTCTCAGCACGTCCTAATATATAATCAGATTATTAAGACAGAATAAGTAATAGATAGTCAACGAGTTCGGGAGTTTTTGGCACATAACCCTACCGAATGAGTTGTCTATCTTACTTATACTACGGCGTGATTGGCTAAAACGAATCTTGTGAAACTTTTTATTTTCATTCAAATTTAGAATTCTTTTGTTGTAGTAATATAGGTCACACCCCTAAGAAAGAGCGGGTTATGGCTCTATATAACCAACTGAAATCAAGACCTCTGATTGGCCAAGTCGGTCTAGCCGTAGTATAACTCAAGATATTGATCGAATTTCATACATAGTACTCAACCTCAAAGTAATTGCAATGTATCATTGAATTTTGTTACTTTATAAAATGTGATAACCTTTTTATAGTGTTTTTATTTTACCACCAAAATCAAAGTTGTATGGAAAGTACGGTGTGCGTATAATTAAACCAACAGACTATTTCTAGATTTCTGTCAGTTTGAAATGCCGCTCATTGAGAGTCCGAGTGTTGGTAATAGCATGTGTGTAAATGCAACATTGTTTCACTAAAGTCAGAATCAGTCAAGGTTACCAGAGACAATATTTTCAATATCAGAAACAGCTGGGTGTTATCCTAGACTCATAAACACAATGTCTGACTCTGGGGTATTATTCAAAACAACTTCTGTGAGTGTTTCACATTCTGTCTGTACCTAATAAAACTATTATTGATACATGTTACACACATTTTCAATGACGTTTCCACTACGCAGCAGAGTCACGGTTCAGTTATAATGATGTTGCATAGGCTATACTTTCCACAAAACTTTGATATTGGTTGTAGTGTTCAATGTATAGTTATGTAGGCGTATTTGCGGTTTTTATTCTTTTCTTTTGGAGTCTGGGTCCGTAGGTCATCCTTGAAATAAAATGACAATAAACTAATATAATATAACGCAAGGTGAATAAACAAAATTAAATAAAATAAATAACCAATTTATGTGATTGTATCGTATTCTTCTCCTCGCTGATAATGGCCGCGTCAGAGAATAACGTCCCCATGGCAACTGTAACCGTCCCCAAAGGTAAACTAACGTCCTATCAAATGACGTTTCCTAAACCTAAATTCAGTAAAGATGGAAAGTACATCAACGAAGCAAGTATGGAGTAAATTAAGTACATCAACGAAGGTCAGAAATAATAACAATTACTCCTGCTATTTATTTAATCATATCACGACACAATGCATTTTCCAACGTCATAAAACAACATGCCTTCTCGTGGCATTTGTAGGATGTTCCCCCAAGAGAGCGAAACAATTACTCCTGCTTACGAGAATGTTCATTTTATGACTGACCGACCTGCGTGGCATGTGGGTGACATTGTGTAAAGGTCACGAAACTTTGTTGTGTAAAGAGATCTTGATGATTCTATGATAACATAAACATGTCTCTTTATGTAATATTACGAGGTATAAATCACATTCTTTAAGAGTTAAAGTGGTGCTCAGACTGTCGTTAAATAGTTTACTTAATTATGTATATGTCATGTTACTAATGACGTATAATTTTCATCCTTGGGACCCGATATGTGATGATTTGCTATATGTGTTAGTTTACTGTACCATTGCGAAGATGGACTTCCCAGACTTGCCCCCAACAACACAAAACGAGTGTTCGATATATTGAGATATTGAGATACAGTACAGTGTTCTCCATAAACCATGATGTGTATTGCAGTATTCTAGATGTCCATAAGCAAAGTACTTAAATCTCATATCGCGTGAGACAAAGATTGCAGATGTCATCTTGGTTACAACGTGTGTTTGTTATGAAAACATGTTTATAGATACATAATATTGGCGCCACACGCAACTTAAATCACATTTACAGAAAAACCGATAAATGAGTATATATTAAACACACATGATATGCTAATCAGTGACTAGAATACATAATTGTAATGATATGCATGAAGATTATTGCGAGAGGCCATTGCATCTTGCACAGAAAACAAAAATAAAATTGAATTATGTCAATGTAAGATAGTTTCCTCTATCTTTATATTTACTGGTGGTTTCAGTGTAAATGTAGAAAACAGTATGGATCCTTGTATTGCCATCACAGTGACGCGAGGATTGAAACATGAAAGAAAAGCTGTTCATAGTCGGTAAACATACCGTGTGTCCATATGGGAACACGATTACAAAATATACCGACTATCTCAACTGGAGTTATTATAATTAGAATATATAAGCATACGGGTATATTGCGGAAATACTCAATGCATTGACTCACAAGATGAACAGCATTAAATGGTGTAAATATCATCGAAAGAGAATAATTTCTGTTGAAAACTGGTTTCGAGCTAGTTGCATATCTGTTCAGTACAGAAGGATGTGTCTTTGAACATATCTCTAACAACGTTGTACTTAGGGTTGGATGGCGTCGAATCTATTTGATATAATAAGCATCCTTACGGTGAATTCTTGTAACTATACAAATGCATGAAAACCTAAGATACTTAATTAGGAACTGCGATACGGTGAAATGATACGAATGTAAAGGCTATTGGAAATGTGTCAAAAACGAGTTCCCAATTATATCTCTTAAAATACATCTTGCCATGTTATACTAGGTACCTCCAATTGTCGAATCATCCCGTCCAATTTGTAATATTGTATCTAAACAGTAAAATTAACAGAATCCAAACTGAACGCCCAATTAATGTTCATGTTACCCGCGAAGCAAATAGTATCTCGATTCTAGTTATAAAGGCCCTAACGGCTAAAATAAACATGGACCTCAATACATTACCAACACATTACGTGACTTTTTAATGATAAAGGTTCCTTAGTAAGCGCAACGCGCGGAATCTAGACGAGCTCTAAAATTTGGAAATAGACACCGCCATACATTGATACAAGTCACTCACATGCTCTTGCCATGCTAAACCATCCATACTCGAACAGCAGACAATGAAGCGACTTATCGGTGCTTGAACGTTAGCTAAAAGGACAAATTGAGCACATGGTTAATAGCTAGCCTCTAATTGCCATCGATTGGTCAATTATATTTTATATACGATATGTACGTAATGGGTAGACAATACTCAGGTAACGTACATCGTAACAATCAGTACTTTCACACTCAGACATTAATATGAAATATTTCTACTTTTTGCAACTTTTACGGCACACTAGTATTGTTATTTTGCTTAAAATCCACGTGTCTGTAATTTGTATCTGAAATGAATGTTGACAAGAAGTATTAACGAACTTTTGTTAAATGGGTCTGTCGAAAAAATAGTCGTTCCTGAAAAGATTAACTCATAGTAACCATGGCAATGCGACATGAACATCGTCACCCGAAACTATTACTAGTATTTTCCAGCCATGAGTCGTTTTTCTTTATATCAATCTGCTTACTCAGCGTTGAAGTGTGTTGAAAACGGTCTAGAATCACGTAATTGATGAACACTGAAAGAATGGTATAATTATTTCCTGTTCGGATATCCATCTGGGCACTGTGCATTCAATTCATCTGTATAATACTGACAAACTCATCAAAACATGACATTTATAGCTCTCCAGAGTTACCATAGTACAGGTTCAGATTTCCAAGAACTGTTAATGAACAATATCAAATGTAAATCATGTTTAGTTTACACACACAACTTACCAGGTAATGTTCTCAGCAAATCGTTACATAACAAATTTAGACACACCATAAAATCGGATGGAGCTGATATAAGTTGTACGCCGTCAGGAAGCCGGCTGAGATCAATATAAATGGAGTTATCGCACCCACTTCTAATAACATTTACGTTGCATGAGGAATACGGTCACGTCATTGGTTTAAAACAGATAGACAGGTTGCATATTGTGTCGTTTTCCATCGCTTCCGCTCGCGCTCATGGAAATGAACGTTGAAACTATATACTACATACGATAATATATCACTACAACAAGAATCTGTCACGTTCCCACTATTGCTAGAATTTTAACATTTCCGTTCGACTCAGAGAAAATGTGAAATCGACAATGATTTATAGAAAAATAGAACTCTGAAACGCTTTTCCGATGGCAACTAAAACACACTTCCACAACCCCTGTCTTTAAATCTATCACGATCCTTCCTGCGTTTACGCTCTCATATATCTTACTCGAGTGCAAATATCCACGTTCGTGCTATTACTATCAGCTCGGAACGGTTTCAAAGAAGTATCGTGCAAGGCTTCAATGGAGGGCGTAATAGCAGGAATTCTTTAGGCAATGGAACTCAGTAATTACTTGAGTGCTTGATGCAATCATACAAACAAATTCAGTTTTGCTGATATCAGCAATATAATTCTGAGACGTGTTAATTACGATATGATTGTTTTCATTTAGAAAAAGGTGTCGTTCAATTCAAGCAGAATGCAGTGCTACGAGCTATTACCTGTAAAAGTGATATACAAAGATAAGGTATGTCTATAACGTTAACAATGTTACCAAATACATTTGCAGCTTGAAAGCATGATAAAATGTTATCACAGAGTTTATGACAGCACATGTCAAACCGAAAGATTTATAACATAGATTTTCCATATGCTGGATATAAGAAATACACTGCGCACTAACTGTAAGTGGCGGGTTGGTCCATCAACCCCAGGCCTTCAATACAACCGAGACTTTACCAAGGGTATGAAGGGAATACTGCTACTGTTGGTGAAAATATGGCACACTTAAAGGGGAAAATAGGAAATCTTTATGGTTTAACCTTCGTGGTAAAGTCATTTAAGAATCAGGCAGTTAGCTATCGGTTAATATGGATAAAAATTTCGTGCAACGTTATACAAATGATAGTCGTGATAAAACATCAACTTTTAACCGAAAATATTATAGCATGAATGTTTTCTTTGTCGGATACAATAATTAAAATAGCTTTTAATTATGCCTTGCTGGTAAAAAAAATGTTTCCATTTTTGGTGAGAATGAAAAGTTAATATTTTGCTGTCACTTTGAAAAAAAAATGCGGAGAGCACCGCGCTTACCTTTCATTTACGAACGAATCATGACGGCTGACGGTTCTATGTCTTGGCGTACAGCGCTATGAAGAAGACAAACCAGTCGGTGATGCTAACACTAGAACTGTAACAGCCAGCAACCGGATTCGCTAGCTGAGATCACGTTTGTTTTGTAGTAGCGTACGTGTAATTGGACAGTATACACCTCTCTGCGATATCAACTAGGCGGGTATATCTATTCATGTCCATTTTAAACAATCGTGATTACTACATATCTTTACTAAGCTTGTGATCTGCGCAAACTTACTGAGCAGCGTATATCCTAGGCGACGAGTAATGTTACAACAATCATGCACGTCGTAACGACATATTTTCAATTATTTGTAAGGTACAGGAATAAATGAGATCTGATTTGATTACCTTCCTTTCTACGAGAGCATACGTTTTGAATGATGCAAAATTGAACACGTAACCATCACAAACTTTGCCTTGACGATGTTACATTTGAATCAGGTATGACAATTTCTTTGAACATATATACTGACAAGGCTACTAACGTATAAAGCTGTAATTATTGTATTGTGAACTTATGGACTTCAATTTAATCCACAATCACAGACAGAAAATACTATAGCAGTCTATCAATTCCTTAATGTTTATAAAGAGACTTGGGTATGTCTCCAATATAGTAACTATACGAAATGATTACATGTATAACGATGTAATTAGACACATGGTGCGAAATATCCACTTTTATTTGGGAGAGTGGAAATCAAAGAGTAAGCATTGATATTTGTTATTTTAATGTTTTTCTCGACACTGTGTGAGAAGAGCCACTGGCTCAACAGTCTATCGAGTTTAAATAAGTCGAAAAAAGCATGTAGTAACCCATGTATGTATGTATGTATGTATGTATGTATGTATGTATGTATGTATGTATGTATGTATGTATGTATGTATGTATACTATGTATGTATGTATGTATACTATGTATGTATGTATACTATGTATGTATGTATGTATGTATGTGTGTGGGTGTGTGTGTGTATGTGTGTATGTATGTATGTATGTATGTATGTATGTATGTATGTATGTCTGTCTGTCTGTCTGTCTGTCTGTCTGTCTATATGTAAAGTATACATGTACGGTGAGACATTTTGTTGTGCGTACGTGTGTGTGTATGTACGCGGGCGTGCGTGCGTGCGTGTATGTATGTATGTATGTATGTATGTATGTATGTATGTATGTATGTATGTATGTATGTATGTATGTATGTATGTATGCATGTATTGTGTGTGTGTGTGTGTGTGCAGACTATTGGATATCATGAAAACTGACATATATTGGAAAAGCTATTTAGTATACAGGTGGTTATCAGCTGACTGAACATAGGCTTGTCCCCATGGTAAAGAATTAATAAGAGTCAAGTGAAAGTAGGTCAATAAAACTTGACTCCTGGGATTTAGTGTCATTAGCCAAATAAGAAGTTAAATCTGGACTTATTGAAGTACATCTTGTGATCTAAATTGCATCAGAGATTCAAATTCCGAGAAGCATTCTCTGTCAGGAAAAAAAGAGAGGCGTGATCGCAGTGATTTCATGTCAATAGAACGTCTATAACAAACAATATACCAACAATTGTTTTCGGGAACAAAAGAATTGAGTCTTCTCTCTTGTATAAATTTGCGCATGAAATAAGAGGTTGTTGGGCTAGGAGTACCAGACAGACATTGTGTCACAAACAGACTTATATCTGACGCTGTCAGAGTGTCGATAATTGTTGGTACATTAGCAAAGCCACATTTCCCTATATGTCTATTAATGCTAGAATATCTACTCATTTTACTGTCCCTGGGGTGAACTCAGAACGCTAGATTTACTCCTCATAAAAATGCTACCTGTAATTGTATTTGTTTTGGTCGACGCATTGTCAATCAATCTGGACACTTCGCCACTCTTTTCATTTCCGCCTAGCTGTACGAAACGAGATATAAAGCAATTTGTGCAGATATTTGGGTAAATGTGACTCAATAAAGTAGAGTTGCGGTTCAAATGTCGAAATTCTTATCGATAAAGATCTTAACGATTGAACAAAAATCCCAACTCGGTTGTAACATATAAGCTATTCACACGATTGCACCAATATACCATGACCATTCTCAAGTTAATTTCTACTTTTCTTACTTTTCAACGGTTACTAGTATCGTTATGGAATTCTATGTGATTGACTACATTCGTTTAATTTTATCAAGTATGTTCTTCGTTGATTTAGCTCACCTCTTGGTAGCGTTGCATCATGTGTATATAGTGGCCACAAACTTAAAACACATTACACACATGTACATGGTTTTTGTTCATTCATTCATTCATTCATTCATTCATTCATTCATTCATTCATTCATTCATTCATTCATTCATTCATTCTTTCATTCATTCATTCATTCATTCACCCACCCACCCACCAACCCACTCACTCACTCACTCACTCACTCACTCACTCACTCACTCACTCACTCACTCACTCACTCACTCACTCACTCACTCACTCACGCACCCACTCTAATTCTAATTCTAATACAATGTAGAATATGTACGTACAGTAAATGTTAAAGTGTACAATTCCTTCATTATATTTCGAAATGAATACGATCCAATTATAATAGAAGGTAGTTTCAACTTTCAGGAATATATAAAAAGGTACCCACTCATCTGCTACACTTTATAAAATTAGTTTCCTTTTCACATGTTTGGTAATCACTTAGGTATGATTGAGTCTTTCCTGTTATCGCTATTATCATATTTTTTAAAAGGGTAACAAAGGCTACCTAGTATGCTAATGTCATCAAGAACATTAATGTCTGTATCTGTTGTGTGCATCTTACAGGGCGATTAGGTAGAAACAATATACAGATTTATAGATCATAGGTGACATTGATGGAATGGTGAAAGAGACAGGACATCCATTAAAGTAGCTAGGATATAATCAGTCTCGTATCTGTTCCCCTTTAGATGGGATTGAGTTTTTCCTAGTTAGTTCGGGCTTTCATCAACCTAATGATAGTTGCAAACCATTCCCTGTCACATTGCTAGTTTAAGAGTGGCAAACTGTCTCTGGTTTCCTGTAGTGGAGACTGAGACTATCTTTTAGCGATTGAGGTGTTGAAATTCCAACTTCAATACAAACATTTCAAATGAATGAAACTAGGTGGGGGCAATGGGGAGTGAGTACCCAATGCAATTTACATTTTCCAGTACAAGAGGACTATTAAATCTATCTTTCCACCTACAAACCTTGAGCGGATCATTTAGATACTTCCTTTGTCAGCTGCTGCGCTATTTTATATTTGACAAGTTCTGGGTACGGTACGCACACATGTAAACAGGAGTACTTACCTCGATACACGGACGACTTCGGTTTAGTGTTATTTGCATTGAATCCTTTAATCGTCGTATAATCAAGTTACAATTTAAATTTCTGTATTTCTATATGTGTAAGCTTTTATATATATATATATCTATATATATATATATATATATATATATATATATATATATATATATATATATATATATATATATACACTGTCTGATGAGCGCACTATGCGTGAAACTCCGAGTTACAACCAAGAAAGAGTTCCAGAACTATCAAAACTATATATATATATATATATATATACATATATATATATATATATATATATATATATATATATATATATATATATATATTATATATATAGTGATGATTGTTGCGGATTACGGTGAAAATAAACTGTTGATTACGTCGACCACTAAATCGTGATTGTGTATACCTCATTTCAACGTTCTGCAATGTACGAAAACAAATAAAATAAAATGATGCGATTACGAAGTACGATAATACCACGTCCACTCTCGTAGATGGCGCTCTTCGACATGTAGTACCAACTTCTAAATTTGATATGAAATCGTTAACAATTACAAAGCCAATTGATACTTAGATGTACAGCTGCATAATGTAGATTGTAACTTTACTTATTTCTTATCCCTTTGTGGGCTCTTTTAAATTCATGTTATGACAATGCCCCAGAAGAACAGAAACTAATGTTTTCTACATTATTTAAAAAATAATTCGACCGCGTGAGGGGGATATTTCCCTTCATTCTTAACTCGCCCAGTATCAGTATGTTGATATTAGTAAAGCTTTCAACACCATATTTTCACAAAAACTAAACTACTAAAGTACTAAGTATTTGTGATTGAGTTTTTGTGAGTCCGTTCTGTTATTACATCTAAGTTGATACGTGGATCATAGAAGAATGTTTCAAAAAATGTTGCTTCCTATTTGAATTTATCCCAATGTTCTCTTGACTATTGCGATAGAATATCAACTAAATACTATGATACAGCATGGATTCATGGTGTCTTCCAAAGTACCTTAAAGTGAAAAACGACGCTGTGATGATTCATTGCAATTGATGTGAGAAAATTATGTAGACGGACTATGGTGACTTGGTGAACACACATTTCCATCAAATTTGTCATTCGGGGTTTTGCCTGTATTGAGAGCACGTGTGGTTGGTGCCGTGCGTTCACTTGTCCTTTACAAGTATTCCTGAAAAACGTTTGTAGAAATAGCATTGCTTCTCCACGAGTTTTGGAGAAAATTGATGCCTGTATGATTGCGCACCTCCCAAAATTACTGTTTTTGTCCACAAGACCCAAAATCTGTTCTGCGTGCGCATGCCTCAGAATTCTACGTTATTTGACCGACCACTGAGCTATCACTATAAAACTTGTGTTTTGAAGTCTGACACAGTCAGGGTCTTTACTAAAGGGAAATTCTACGCTATTTCACCGACCACTGCGCTATCACTATAAAACTTGTGTTTTGAAGTCTGACACAGCCAGGGTCTTTACTAAAGGGAAATTCTACGCTATTTCACCGACCACTGAGCTATCACTATAAAACTTGTGTTTTGAAGTCTGACACAGTCAGGGTCTTTACTAAAGGGAAATTCTACGCTATTTCACCGACCACTGAGCTATCACTATAAAACTTGTGTTTTGAAGTCTGACACAGCCAGGGTCTTTACTAACGGGAAATTCTACGCTATTTCACCGACCACTGAGCTATCACTATAAAACTTGTGTTTTGAAGTCTGACACAGCCAGGGTCTTTACTAAAGGGAAATTCTACGCCATTTGATTAACAATCAGTGCAGTTGTAGTGTACGTGCTACGTGTGAGATGTATTTCAAAATATTATCGTATTCTCATTTACTCTATTTGATATATCGTTCGCTTATTTTATCAACTTCTTTAATTGCAAACACCTGAAAGTTAGCCATCATTTACCATTTATTTCAACATAACAGTATGAGACAGTTTGGGTGTCAAGTAAATAGAAAACACTTCCATTGACAAGACGATTTATGTTTGACCCTAATTTTGGTGTAAAAGTTGCATTTTGTTACCTGCAAACAGACCTCGAATTTGATAAGCTCATAAATTCTTTACTTCTGAAACATATATTACGAGTGTACGTGTACAGCTCTGATGTAAGCAAAGTGTAGGCATTGAATTCATGAAATCTAGTTTTTCAATATAAAATTACATAGTTGTGACTTAACAATGCATAAAACTAACAAACGTCACATGGTGTACTTAAATGATACAATTTGGGATGAAATATTGAAGACAAATGCATGATTTCTTTAGTTAATATGTGCTTCTTAAGAGTGCATAACATTGTCATAATATTGCATTCGACCAATGCAATATCTGGATATTGGATCGGACCAGTGCAAGGGTTTAGGCACGTGCAGTGAATATGTAGGCCTATCCACTACGGACGATACATTTGCTGAAATTTATAAGCGGAGAATGTTACATGTGTTATATTACATGGTGTGTGGTCAACATCAAATACATAACGTACTCCATAGGATGTTTCCTACAATAAACAATGAAGAAATACAGTGGTTTATTTGTTTATAAAGACGCAAAAGTTGCCTACATCTACAGAGTAGACACGGGTGATCGAGATGTACATGCACATACTACTACGCCCTCAAACATATGGGTCTGAAGTCGAGATAATACCTTCTTCATGACATCATATATATATAAACAGCCAACACAATGCCCCCAAAATACAAAGTGGACTAATTGTAGTCTCAAGTAGACACTTCAACGTTAGAGTTAAGACGTTTCCCATTAGTTACTTTTGTTCTCATTTACCTAAACTATTCACTGATTTCCATCCATCAATTCATCCGTCCATTCACTCCACCGACAATCATCGAGTCATCGACATATAGTCCGATGATCGCACTCTTATGTCTATACACGTACGCACATGTATATGTCGACAATGTCTATGCCTACGGACATTGCAAATAAGATGAATACAAATGATAAATTGATCGAATTTATCCATAAGCATATATTATTTAACCCATCGGGACTTCCTCTTTGACATTTACCAATTTATATTGGCATGTATTCAAGTAATCATATCGAATGTCTATATTTCTAAATTTGGTACAAGTCACAGGTACAATAAATAAATCCCCCAGTGTGAAGATGCTATATATGACAATATCAAACAGTGCATGCGTATATAGTGAACAATGCATTCTTAAGTCAGAAATGTGATCAATTGCAGCAGTGCTTCATGACTGAATGGACTAGTGGTAACATAGCAAAGGTAACACCCCCATGGGACACACAGATGGAAGAAAAGCGCCCTCACAGTCGACTGTGAATGCTATAGTCAGCCCTATACTTAGTGTCATGGAAGATCCCGACTCAATTACTCATCGTCGTATCAGTCTCAGTGTTATCTATAACGTTTTATATCCCTCTCACAGTTTAACAGAAATTGGATCCCAAGATTATAGGTACCTATTAATATGTGTAAAATTAATAGCAAACATTTGAGCGTCTTGATTCACAGAATGTAAATATATAGGTAAAGATGTGGAAGTAAAAATTATGTTTGTTAGACCTATAGAAAACTTTGGTCCTGGACGAAAGAGTATTTCTATTTGATATGACTCATTAATTAAGCAGAAGTAATGCGAGAACCTGGGATTGAATAATAGGCCTTTAATTATAGATTTCATAATGTGGATTTGCATTATCAGTTGCACTCCTGTCCAGTTGATGGTAAGATTTGATTCTTATTCAAATACATAAACATTTGGATGCCTCACAGGTGCGTCAACCAAATATTTCAGAATTCACCTGTATAAAAGAATGCGTCTTTGTGGGGCCTCTCGCTATCGTTCTAAATATATTTATCAAATTGAAGCCGGCCTGCACTGTGGCCCAACTCTAACATTCGAGAGTATCAGCGTTTTGTTAATATGCTTTGATGAGAATTAATGTCGAAGTAGACAAAGTAGAAGAGAGCTAAATATATAAAATCAACAAACCCATGAATATTATACTTATGTTGGAATGAGTAGACTTGCTTTGTTTCTACCCGTCATGCTGAAGGGGATATACTGCTTCATTAGTTTTCATTATCTGTTCATGACCTACCCTTCAGCTTGAAAACAATATATGCACCACACACACGTAGTACTTGGCTTTATACTTGTTTTATTAATTCATCACTGACAATGCATTAAAATACATTCAAATTCTTTTAGTTGTCTGATATACAAATAAAAACTGGGTGTTGATCTCTGAACTTACTGGTAACATTAATGACTAAGTGTCAAATGTGAGTTCTGTGCTCAAAATACAAACACACAAATAAGGGGAGGTTCAATTGGTCTTTGCTCAAACCGTAAATGACAGGAATGACTGATTAATGATAGCACCGTTGCAGTAAAATAATCAGTTGTACATATTTACGCCAGAATGTTCGATCATTAGTAGCTGACGTGCCTACTGTAATACATTGACAGATTTACAAACACATTTGGTCACGATAAACAGAAATTGAGTCAAATCTTAGAATAAATATGACATCCATGATTCTAAACTAAAGTCACTTTCAACGCTTATCGAACTTTAAACTTATCAACAACTTATTACATTGTAATAATAATAATAATAACTAGCAATACAAACAAACACACACACAAACAAACAAACAAACCATGGTTAAAAAGTAACTTGTGTTGACTCAAAACATACATGACAGGAACAGTATGTTACTGGTATTACTGTCACAATAAAGTCTTCACAATTGTCCCCCCCCCCTAGAATATTCCGTGCATGCGCAATCATAAACGTTGGAAAGTTCTTCTCCAACAATGTCTATTGTGTAATAGACTAACTACTCTACAATACTGACATTTTTTGAAGTTTGTTTTTAAAAATGAAATGGCGCCAAGCAAATCTTAAAGAATGATTCTAGACTCAGTTCGTCTAAAATTAATTATCAAAATTGTTCAACTAAAGCGTATTAATGACTTATTTTAGTAAATAAATAAAGACTAGTTTCGTATCCCTACAAACCTTACTTTTGTCTGAAAAACAAAAAAGCAAGCCCAAATTAAAAACAAGCCGGTGTTGACTTGAATATATAGTTGACACGAATAATATAAATAACGATTATAGATAGCGCAGTCTAAGATCAGTTTCAAAAATTGTGAAAAAAGCAAAAATTTAGTGAACAAATATGGCGGGAACGCACTCAATGCCAGAAATGTAAAGTAATCAAATTCGAGATTCTCCTTCCTCAAAATGGTAGACAGGTATATATTTACATTCTGCACTATTCTCAGCATTAAGTTGACTTGATTCGTTCCGAGATGGCGTCGTAGTGGTAAACTCACTTGAATGGGGAAGATTATGCCCATTTTGTGAGTGGAAAGTTGCAACTTCCTGACTAGAAATTGTCGCTAGCTTTCTTTCTGACGAATCTGAATTCTTGTCGTGATTGCAGTGAATGTTTAGTATTACGACATCGTTCTTACCATGGCTACGGCGCCAACATGGTAATATGTTTTTGACTTTCCCGTGAAATTTAGAATGTAACCACGCATATATGAAGGGGTTGTAGCATGTAGAACTCATAGCCAATATGTGACAAAATAAAAAAGTGACATTGAAATATGTACTGTCAATGAGGTTGACATTAATGTCAGTTACCACCATGACCACGTTGAAGGGCAACCAGGATAGAGCAAAGCTAGCTATGACTGCAACAAGCAATCGGTTCGTTCTTTGTTTACGTCTTGTTTCAACGTATTCTTGTTCGTCGGTGATAACACCAGGTGCGACTCGTCGGTTTAAGTTTAAGGACATTCTGGTGTAAATGACTGTAACAATTATTAGTGGAGTGATGTACTGGATTAGAAGCAATGATATACCGTATGTTGTCCGACGAGATGGAGTTGGCCATAACTCAAAACAAACTATGCCGAGTCCAAATGAACGTAAATCGAACTGGTGAGTGTAAGCTGCTATGGGAGATGCCAAGCAACATGCAATGAGCCACGAGACCGCGATTATTACGGAGCATGCTGTTAATGTCAGGCGGGCTCTCAATGGATGCATGATGGCAAAGTATCTATCTATCGCAATAACGACATGCGACATCACAGAGACGTAGACAGATATTGCTTGTACCATAGGAACAAAACGACACATCGATTCCCCGAAGATCCAGTCATCCATCAGACTGTGTGCCAGTGTCCATGGAATGCAAAATATACACATGATAAAGTCTGACGCGGCTAGGTTTGCGATGAAGAAGTTGGTGACATTGTGTAAACTTCTATAGCAAATAACAGTGCCAACTAAAAGAGCATTTCCAATCGATCCGATGATAAAGACAAATGAGTAAAGGAGAATCGTCAGCCATGATATATTTCTGAGTAAAATTGTCCCTGGCAACTCCCTCCTCTCACCGAAGGTGAGCATTGATGAATTCGAGCCATTTTCTGCTAGCCAGTGGAGTGATCCTATACTAGACATTGTTACAGACACCTCTAAAATCGTCGTCGGTCCCCAGAAGGCAATCTGTAATACAAAGTTAAACAATTGTAAAAAATTCTGTCGTAGGAACAAATCACACTTTTGTTCCAAACACAAACTGAAATTTTCGACTTTACACTTCAGATAACAATTGTGAAAAGTTGTCTAAGGAAAGTTCACACGGAACATGTCAGACATTTTCTTGTTGTTTTTTACTCACTTTGGGCGTTAAATCTGTGGTTACTTGGGCTCATGTTGGTAATTTTTCGGCCACTTATCAATAGAAACCCTACAACTTTAACCACAAAGCCAAATTCAACTTGAAAAGGAGGGGCCTGTGTACTTTGCACGTACACCTTGTGGGTAAGCGCCACACCTATTTGATTTAATTTACTTGTTTGTCACAGCTTGGAATGCTGTGAGTAGTTGTAATTGCACAAATGGATGAAAAATGTACGATTTACGAGGGTAACTCTTATTAATCTCAGACGTCATTGTATAAAGTACGATTTCAATCACAGCCCATTGAAAGATGAATGAATTAAGATTACTGTAGCTTGTGTCCTCGCCCTATCGGCTTGGACGATCAAATCATAATCACAGTTAGTAGACAAATCCCTACAAGATAACTAGTCTATATGAACAATTCAAGACATGTATCTACTGGTTGTGTTCTTGAAAGCATTTCTAGTCTTTAAGCGAGCCTTAGTTTGAGGCCACCAATTTACATACATGTCAATGCATTGAAGGAGACTACAGCCTCAAACCACATGAATAATTTGGCGAGACTGACAAACACAGATCAAACTATATCAACCCAAGATGGCGTATTTCAAGTCTACTAATGCACTCAGATAAAGTGCATTTACCTTCTCATTACCACTCAGCTAAAACAGTAAATAAAGATGAATAAAACTCGTCACGATTTGGAATAGTCGTCTCAGTGTAGTTGACGTCGCTATAGGTTCACCGTCTCGTCGTTGTTATTTCAGTTTTGTTTTTATTATGTATGAGTTGGTCGCGAACATCCGTATCGACCCTACACGATACAGAGTCATGTACGGTGGTGGACTGAATAGTCATATCGTATTTCCCTATCCAATTTCCCTAACAATTCCATATCAACATAGATTAGAGAAAAAGAAAAACACTTTTCATTTCTGTCATTTTGGCTTCATAAAGATGTAATTATCTAGGTGTAGTATGACTTTATACTTACAAGGGGATTGATAATGGAAACATTTGTTATATAGAGACCAGATCTAAAGTGAATGCCTTCTTACAAGGCAAAGCCTTTAGATAAACTTTGGTGCCTACACACATTGTCAGAAGGCAATATTCTGAGAAAAACTCTCATACATGGTGTCAATTAAATAAGTATACCAAACTATATGAAAATTGAAGCTTACAAAAACGATGTTGCATAATTACCAAAAATCATTAATTAGGCAAAGGAATCATTAATATTATAAGCTGCACCATTTAACTTTGTAGCCCACTTATCGAAAATCTTCAGTTATGCAAATTACCAATTACTATTACAACCTTCATAAAATTATATCGAATACATGCACTTTGTTAATTTGAATGCATGTACCAAATTATATGAAATTTGAGTTTGCATTCTTGATATATTACTTAATTACCGAAAACATCAAAGCTAAGTCAACAAACTATATATATATATATATATATATATATATATATATATATATATATATATATATATATATATATATATATATATATATATATATATATATATATATAATTGGTCATACCAATATACCATATATATATATATATATATATATATATATATATATATATATATATATATATATATATATATATATATATATATATATGTATATATATATATAGGACATGTGCACTTTGTAATAATTGTTGTCCAGTGTCATTAGAAGTGATGCAATATTTTTTGAGATATCGTGTTCAGAGAAGGACAAACAGATGGGCAAACCTTCAGACAGACAGACAGACAGACAGACAGACAGACAAAATAATAAAATTCTCTTCCTTTACGATAGGTAAGGAGATCTTTTGAGTACAGTTGCCTGCATAAACACATACAGGCGCTAGGTTTGCGTTTGAAAACACACACACACACACACACACACACACGCACTCTCTCTCTCTCTCTCTCTCTCTCTCTCTCTCTCTCTCTCTCTCTCTCTCTCTCTCTCTCTCTCTCTCTCTCTCTCTCTCTCTCTCTCTCTGATGTATATACTATCCATGTGTTTACCTTTGTTTGGCTATAGTAAAAATATCGCGATTTTGAGAAACCGAGATCATGAAAATAAAAATAATTGCAACCCGGTCCAACAGTTGCGAAATGTCAACATACTGACCTGTTTATTACCTCGATCGTTAACTCAAAATAAAATATCGCCAGCAGCGCATCACAGGGGAGGAGAGAGGATAATAAAAGTGACAGGTTGGTTGTACAACTAGAGGCAAATCCTAATGAGGTCAAAATGTTGACAGGTACTCTAATTAGTTTTGATCCGTTTTGACTAATGAGCATTGTATACTTTATGGTCTTATGGCAACTATGGATATTCGACGGGGGGGGGGGGGAATTGAAAGTTACGCAGTCCTAAAATTTGAAGTACAGGTTTGACCAATTATCAGCAAATACATCACTGGCTTTCATAAGAAAAACATACATTTAGCAATATATTCATAACCTAAAAGTATATGGGATTGAATAGCATCATGCCACAAGATAGGTAGTCTGTGTAAGTCTAAAAGTACAACTCAAGGGTTACCAGATTACATTTCCTAGTGACGAATATGTATGAGCCAGCACACAATTCTCTTGAGTAGGTCCGAAGGGGAAAAGGACTCACCTTTCAAATGCAATTGCATAAATTTGCCATGCGTTTCGTTTACGTGTGTGTATAGTAACTGTATACGTGCATTACCCAAAGTGATTTTCAAATACCATGGGATATATGTAAGATATAAATTAATGGAAACAGAACGTAACCATTGACCACTCGAATTCCTTGCTGGTCAATACAAACGAGAGTACTTACTATTTCACTTTGACTTTGGTGACTTGAATATGTTTGCAAACCTTTATCACCTGCATATAATTAAATTTAAGTTTATATCCCAAGACATCATCCCGGCAAATATTCTAATATCAACGAAACACATTTTAGCAACGCATTTGAACCCTCTGTAATTGCGATGCAGTTTTTTTTTCACGTTTTCACATTGTTCAGTTCTCTGGTGTTCCTTCGTTTAGATTTCTGTACCTGCAGACCATGCCACTGTCTGGATATATATATGTTAATATGATCTTGGTGTTTACAATGAGAATAGTATTAACAACTGCTTCAGAGAATCGTTTCACTTTATACCAAGGGAAACAGACAAGGATGAAAAAGCACCTCAGACCACTAAAAGAAGAGGTCTGGGAATGTACAGTGCATTATTAGTGGCAATCTGAAAGATAACAATTAGGAGTGGAGACGTGAAGTGTCCGTTAACAATCACCTACTTCATCAATCAGTTACAGTAGTAAGCTTACGCTGTTGACGTTTTATATTAGCTTTATTTCAGGGGTTTTCAATCATCGGTTGCGTAGTCGGAAGATTATCACACTAACGCAAAGATGGAAGATGTGATAAGAGATTTCCAATTATGTCCGACCTTCATCCATTATATTAACTACTGACGTCTTAATCTTTTTAATTTGGAAAGATGTGAAAAATGGCGACAGCGACAAAATTGGGAGGTTTTATTGATGTAATCACAATTTGCAATAACGTCAGTTGTTATACCAAACACGTCACTACTACACAAGGGAGTCTACATTTTAACAAAAGGCATTAATTAGGAAATAGCTATAGGGCCAACGAGAACATTGAACTCCCTTTTATCTATGCGAATTTAAGGCTCTGTTGATTTCTATGTATACATTTTAAGTAGGTGGTACCTTTTAATTAAAGTCGACGTGTCTAGTGGGACAGGATATTTTGGGGAGACACCCCTTGAACTAATTATGGGGTTATTTAGGCATATGACACTTAAAGTGAGCGATAGAATCTAACGATCCTTATTTTATTTCATTACAAAAACATAAAATAAGATTTATCATCATAACATTCCCTCCAAAAACTCTCGATATCTTCTGTCAAAAAGTCAAAAAGTTGTTTACTGAAAAGGTTTGTTCAAGATCAGCAAACTTCTAACAATTGGATTTAAATATGGTCAACCGTATGTACTAGGTACCATGAAAATCAAAGCGGGAGCTGTATAGAGTTTGGTGAAATCGTGATATATACCGTGTAAATTACATGTATGTATGTCATGTATGTCTGACATGCTTCAATTAATAATGTAACTTGCACATATTGTGATATATCATTTGAACAGACGGCCAATCAGCCTTGTTTCAAATTACAAAGGCAAAGACATATCAACAGACAAATACGACCTAATTGACGACATTGTGTTGAAAACTCTAATTGTAAAGATAAGCACCCTTATTATCACTTTGTCTATATGTCCTTGAAATCTAAATATTAAGGAGTTTCAACCATCTCAGATAAAAATAGCTATGTTTTGAATTTTGAAAAACGAATTTTGCATGTATTGTTGGGAGTTTAATACAAAAATATCTATAAATTATGTATTCAGGTTCGTCTTTAGTATTCTTTATACGTCAGGGTTTTGTTCCCTTGTTACCATTATTGTATGATAGGAAATATCCTTCAAACGTCAATGTTACATTTTTATACATGAATGCTCCTGTCGGGAACATGGTCAAATGTTTACCGCCATCCGTAGAGGATAAAATTCTCTTTGATATCACAAGTTAATAGATACCTATTCACTCGCTCAAGGTAATATTTCTGTTCTTCTGATCTCTCGATTATTTTTGCACTTCAGACTATTTACAATATACCAAAGCTCTGTACAAGCCTCACTGCCCAAAAAGTGTTAGGTCGTGAATGGACATCGTCTCTTATTTTATTTTAAAATCAGTAAGTATCCCTAAGTTAACAAATATATCTCAATTTGTATTCTTTTAGAAATGAAGCATTCCTGCTATTCAGTGGAAGTCTCGCATCCCCTTTTACTAAAAACCAATGCAATCAATTGCATGAATGATTACCGCCCAGTTGTCATAACATCAACGAATGTGAATGCGTTCTAATCCAAAAGAATTGAATTTCGTGTTACTCATATCACTGACTCTGAGGTCTCTGGTTCGTAGGATGGAATTTTAGCTCTACTGTACATTAAGGTGTAACTGGGAACCTTTTTTGAAACTATTTATTTTTTTAGATTAATGACTTACTCGTAATATTGTTCACCATGAGATGTATTGAATGCCCTGTAGATAAAACCATTCGAGTACGCCCCAATGAATCAAGATTTCAACTTATTGTTAGTATAAGTATAAGATCTACCATCATTTTCTTATCTATACTTTCAGCATAAAAATTGAATATATGTACTGAAAATATATGCAATAAAATTTAGGGTCCCCAAATTAGGTAAAAGTTAGGATAACTCAAAGTCGATGCGCTTTTGGAAAATTCACATTATTTTTTGTTTCAAATGACTGTGTTTATATTGTTGGTTGTTGGATAATACCCCAGTTACAGCTAGTGTAGCTTTAAGAGCTTTTTTCTCGTAGACGAAATTGGTAATTCTAGTTACCAATACCAGCAATTATAATGGCTTACCTCACTCAAGAGGGTCAAAATAGATCAAGGAGATCGACTTATTCTACCCCCCCCCCTATAGTAATGCAGGTGTAGCACATGGTGTCGACAATGATCGAATAACCGTTCTTTGTATGATGCACCTAGGTGGTACAATTTTATTTCATGTATTGCAGAATTCCGTTCTGTCTGGATTTTTCCAAAACCTTCAATACATCCTAATCCGCTGGGTTTATCATTGACGCTAATGAAAACCGCGTTGACTTATGTGGTTACTGGTGACGTCAACACTAGGGTTCAGTATGTTAAACTGGATTCTGTATGAAAGTACAATGCAGTACAGATGCACGTAAACAACGCAGATATTCTAATTCAGCCAGTAATAACTTACAGATTTGAGAACACTTTGGAAACCTGTACAGGTTACTGTTACCCATTTTGTCATACTTACCTTAAATATTTGAATTCATTTTGATACAATATTAGTAATTGTCTAACACAAATAATTTGCTTCTATGGTAAATTCCAGATAATCTATATATTTAGAGAAAAAGCGATATGAGAGCGATAATATTTCTTCCGTTTGTCTTGTTACGTTGTTAAAATGATGAAATATATCAGTAAAATATGTTCGCATTTTTCAAATTATGCCACAAATGGTTAGTTACATTGATTGCTAATCATAAATAATTTCCACTTCATAGACGTTTATGATCATGACATACTCGATAAAATTCTAATGGTTGAAACCTAATGAGCGCACTTTTTTTTTTTACAGTACATGTAATATTTTCAACTTTTCGACCCCCGGCTCCCAAAGTTTCCACTGTCATCTATCCAATAAATAACATCATGCAACAACAATGTTGGATTAAAATGTGTCTACTGCTATTTCCGATAATAGGAATCTTGAAAGACAGCCATGTTATGCGTATGGGAATAGAACTGATATACATTGACTTTAGGCAGAAATGAAATATTATTTCTCTGGCTGCCATTTAGTATACAATGAACGAGCCTGATTCAAGTGAAAATGTAGTGTTACGACTGAGAATAGTATTTCATACACCCATATAATACGAATGTCATCAAATTCTGCTGCAGTATTAAAGTGCATAAGCTGAAACTGGAACGTTCTTTACAGATTGTTTTGTGAGGTATGATTTACTCGTAATATCGTACATGTACACCCTGGATCACCTGTAGGTTTATTACAGTAGACAGTATGGTTCAATATATCCACTCAAATAGATTTGGGATTTGCACCCGAAAATCCCCCCCCCCCCCAAATGAATCACAATTAATTTCGACTTATGAACTATTATTTTTATAGATACAATAGACCTCTAATTGACGTGTACTATGTCTATTATTGGTATTATGTGTGATTTCAGTGAATATTTTGTTGGTTGTCTGATTGAAAAAATAATACCCAGTTACAGGTAGTGCACAATGATAACAATTTTATGAATGTACTCGAATCTCTAAAGATGAATCAAACTCTGAAAGTAGACAAATACATGTAGAGTGAAATCCCCTGTGACTTACGATAGTAGTTTCGAACAGATTTAAAGTGAACGAGTCCGTGACCAACTCCACGCTGTATTATAGCTTTCAACACATGTATCAACATATCCCGGAAAATCGCAAAAAAAATATATCTAGTCTGGCAGAATTCATTTGCATAATCACCTTTGAAAATACCGATTTAATTTTTAACGGTACATCAATGTACAGTGTGGTACATATGTAATAAATTCTAATGTGAATCTTGAAGACATAGCCTACTTGAAAAGAAGTCTAGCACTGGTGCAAATGTTATTATTGAAGTATAGCAATGTTATAGACTTGTCATGTTGCAGAATGCGTAACATTTTTTCGATATTATTTCCTGAATATACGAAATTTAATTTGCACTCCTTGAGTCCGCAACACCCATTCATCTATTTTGAGTTTTACTCATCTTGGAAAATGTTGAACTTGGCTTTAATATGTTAAAATCAATTTCACGTCAAAATCATACGGTGGACGAGGGGTACAATTTCCGCGCTCTCAATGACTGGGCGTTTCAAAGCAATTTCCGTGCTCTCAATGACAGAGCAGAGTTCAAGGCAATTTCAGCGCTCTCGATGATAGAGTTCAAAGCAATTTCAGCACTCTCAATGACTGGGCGTTTCAAAGCAATTTCTGCGATGTCAATGACAGTTTAAAGCAATTTCAGCGCTCTCAATGACAGAGATCAAAGCAATTTCAGCGCTCTCAATGACAGAGTTCAAAGCAATTTCAGCGCTCTCAATGACAGAGTTCAATGCAATTTCAGCGCTCTCAATGACTAGGTGTTTCAAATTAATTTCAGCGCTCTCAATGACAGACTTCAAAGCAATTTCAGCGCTCTCAATGACAGAGTTCAAAGCAATTTCAGCGCTCTCAATGATAACAGTTTCAAAGCAATTTCCGCGATGTCAGACATTTCCGCAACAGAAACGATTTCCCAGATATACAGAAGTGGAATCCCCACAAGTCACGTGTTAGTGACGTATCATGACCCGGAAGTACATGTAACTGGTAAAAATTGTGGACACATGTGACGATGCACGTGTGTACACATTGTCATTGATAACTACAGTAACAGGTATTATCAGAGATAGCTATAGTAACAGGTATTGTCACAGATAACTATAGTAACAGGTATTGTCACAGATAACTATAGTAACAGGTATTGTCACAGATAACTATAGTAACAGGTATTGTCACAGATAACTATAGTAACAGGTATTGCATCCATTGTTTGATTCCGGTTATCTGACTCCACCTAGTTTTTCACTGTCGACCCTAAATGGTTTTTTTACATGTACGAGAAAAAAATAATTAAATCATGAAAATTGTGTGAAGTCTCGCCAGAAATAGTGGACGCAGAAACTGGCATCAACTTACATGTAAAAGGACAATATAGAACTGTTCTTCCAATCTGTAATGGCTGTACTTGTGATGGGAAGAAACGTATAACAGACACCTTTTTGAAAACTCATAACTACCTGACCTAGATACACACAACTGAAAAGAAAATATAAAATAAAAAATCTACCTATTCTAAAATTGAGCGTTTTATTAGGCCTAAACAAACGGATAAAATGACTAAATAAGGTACTATGTAGATTCAAATGTATTACCATCAGTACAAATGACTCGTTGTTACACAGCCGATCCTTTTCCACTCACTTAAAGAAAGAGGCCTGCCTATCTAATATCATTAGATAAATTGGATAAATTGGATAAATTACGACAAAGAATATCAAATCGAGTTGACAGGTCTCTTATCAAATCTTTCCATTCTGGTTTTATCAATTGTCAATTCGCCAATTTTAAAATATTGATATTTGTATAGTAAGACTTTAACATTCTCGCTTCAACGAAAAGGCTGTTAACGTTGTTGTGTTGTGTTGTGTTGTGTTGTGTTGTGTTGTATTGTGTTGTGTTGTAAATTTCCTCTTGCTATAATATGCACAATGTGATTGATTTAGTAGTCATGATATATTACAGTTATTCCCTCATAATTTAGTTTTTAAAGGGAGCTGCCTCAACGTTTTAATGAAATGTTAAGCCTAAATAATTACTATACCGCCAATTCTAAAAGACTCTACTGTACTTCCATAAGTAGGAACTATATGCAAAATTACGGTAAAGTGACTTTCGATGACCTTGAACGTGAAAAAAGAAGAGATAGTTCGGCCATTATCCTCGCGGCATATAGAAATATGCACATTTCACCTTCAGGGTATTATCACGAAAGCCGAGTTTTGATGATGTACAAGATGGGTTAGGGATGGTTCACAAAAATGAAGATATAGGAGGGAAAAACACAGACAACATTAAGAATTCACAACTTTCACTCAAACTGGTCTTATTACCAAAGTAGAATAAAAATATAACACGTTGTACAGCAGAATTGCTTGTATTAAAACTATAAACTAGCTTAATAAATTAAAATACACACTTTAATACTATTAATCTTTGGTTGTGGCTAAAAATATCAACTACTCACAGAGTTAGTCTGTTCTTTGTTGAAGTGCGGACTTGAAACTACCCATAGATACGTAACACAGCACGAAAATCGTAGAGGATGTCGAAGATACATACGACATGTTCTGTTCCACACACAGTTCACAGTCGATGTACGATATTCGACGTTGAGCTTGCAATCCTAGAGTTTAGAATTTCTCCTTAAATGACTCCAGCAGCATACTACAGTTAGTATCTAAATTACAGTGTCCCCGCGTTGTTTACATTGTTCTTATGTAGACAACTTGTTTGCCACGAAATTCAGCCATATGTCAATCTAGTATGGCAATTCTCTGCTAACTGATTTAACTTCAACAACTCAACTCATAATTCACTACCAAGAAATGTACATACAAAGTAAATGCTCAGATTTACATAAAATGTAAACATGTTTTGACCACGGGTCAATCCTACTTCATTGTCCAGGTCAACATGCTTACTAAACTATGACTATCATCACTTTGTGATAATCTACCTATACACCATCTCCCTGGTTTCGATTCATTAAACCATAAAATAGAACGTGTGTTCGTGTTTTCCTTCTCCTTCACCCAATTAGGCAACAAGCGATAATATATCTTGCAACGCGTAACTAAATAAGAGGATTTTTTTTTGTTTCCACACCTAAGCCAAATTATAAACTAGTTAAAAATAGTCACAAGCTAGAAACCTAGATGACTCATAGTCTGTGGATGCATGGTATATGCAATGGTACCGACAAGAAATATGATAGAAGTGATCATTAATGATAAAATAGAAAAAGTGTGTGGGTTGAAGACACCTACATGTACGTCATCGAATAGTGAGTAGTCGATAGAGACACAAAGTTGATAATTTATTTTAAAATAAGGCAATTACAATGTATGGGTCTGTATCAAAACACACTATGCAATATACAATATACAGAAAACTGGATATCATATCGCACTGACATATAGATTATGGCAACAGTTGCGACATATTGGTATAGTTTGCAGTTGTTATAGAATATAGTTTAAGAACAAGGACATGACATAGATGTTTGAAAGGTTTATATATTATAATTATGTCATATTTTAGGAAAAAGGCAGTTCGTAGTTTTACGACAGCATGCTAGCAATGATAACCTCAGATTATCTTCCTTTATTTGGACGTTGAGACCTAATGAGAATCGTAGTTGTATGTCTACAATGCCACCGTCCAATTAAGTTCCGGCATACTATTAGATGCAAAATGATTGAAAATGGCGGACATGTTACTAAAACCAATTGCAATAATAAAATGTACAGGTCACAGGTCGTTAGTAAACCTCTGACGCTGAACGCTAAGTGAAATATCATGATAAATCCTACCAAATACAGTCCGGACGGTAGCATCATTTTTCAATAAGACTTCAACTGATTACAAAGAGTGTTGGTAATTGTGCTGTCAACCCAACGTCATGTACAACAACACACAATGAATACAAACCTTCTAATATTGTCTTTTTTAAATTTCTAGTGGGCCTTGGGGAACAAAAACTGTAATGCAATAAAGGTAGGGAGGTCTCTGAGTTGTTTGTTGTCATACCAATGCCAAGTAACTAACAAGACAAGTTGAATTGAAAATATTTATGAATAATCGTACTTTGTTCATTCCTTTGGTCAAACATAAATCGCACACGCGTGATCAGTATTGATTAATTAGACAATTACACAAATATAACTATATTCACATGCTTATTTCTTTCGTGATCTTTGAATTATATGAGTACGTAGTCATTAACATATCGTTAATTACATCATAATATAAAATATAATGTGTACTATACTGCGATATGCTGATTAATTTAATTCAACAAGGATATGAGTACGAATTAACAGACTATCTTGACATTCTATGAACAACATTTACAAGATCATTACAGTTTTAACAAATCGGCAGTTTACAGTGTTATGGGTTTGTGTGGTGAATCTGAACTGACAGCCTGTCAACTGAATCTTCAAGGTGATGGCATTTTTCTCCAGTGAAGAGAAATGCACACACCGCAGATATGTTTCACCAGCTGGCAGCAAGCAAGATCCAATTTCGAAAGAGTTCATTTCAGAAATTAGGAAGTGCTCGTAATGGTACAGCTACGCAGAATTCCCAATTTGTCAATACGATACTGATGGTTATAGGTCATACGGGATCGTACTCATCACAGAGATAAGAATTGATCTTGAAGTGACATAGTCCTCCCAGTCAATTATTAAGATTAGATAAAGCTATGTGCAATTACATTAAAATTATCGAGTCATAAGGATTCTGACGCCAGTGTGTTTATGGTGAAATGTTGTGTATTACAAAAGATGTAAATACATTCGTACTTCAACCTATTGTAGTAATTTTCTTATCCTATCCAAGTAAATCTTAAATACACTCTGTATGAAAAATATAAGAACATATGCAATTCAAACTGGATCGCATTGCCAAACCCAAATTGTGTTAATGATTGGCTTATTAGGAGAATTATTAGATGAAAATATTGGTATTTTATGATAATTACAAAAATGCAATGTTAATTTATTAGTATAAAATAGAAACCATCCGGTCAAACACGAATTTTACTCATACTCATAGGATTTACTGGTCACAACATCAACATCCAAATATGTGTTGCTTACAACTCATATGACACATGATAGTATATGAATGAAGGCTGTTACACACTGATTTCACATAGCTTTAGAAAGAAGAGATACGCATATAGACAGTTACTGATCAGAAAAGAAATATTGTGCTCCCTTACCTGTTGAGGAATAGCAGCTATGTATTATATTCTCTGACCAATCTCGCTCAAACAGATAGATGTCGCCGCTTTAGGAAGTATCAAAAACATCTGATGTTCAGTGTATAAATATTCATGTCATATTGGAGTATTTTACCATATATGGAGTGTTTGGTTATACAGGAAGATCAACATATGTCGTCAAGTGAGACGATGCAGGAAAAAATGATACAATAGTACCAGTCACTGACTTTGTGGGTGCTACCATTACAGGAGGTGGGCAAGGCCTTGTACACATGTTCGTTCTAGCATGTTCTTGTTTTATACATCATAGTAATGTGTGTGTGTGTGTGTGTGTGTGTGTGTGTGTGTGTGTGTGTGTGTGTGTGTGTGTGTGTGTGTATGTATGTATGTATGTATGTATGTATGTATGTATGTATGTATGTATGTATGTGTGTGTGTGTGTGTGTGTATGTATGTATGTATGTATGTATGTATGTATGTATGTATGTATGTATGTATGCATATGTTATACTATTCAGCCATTGGTCATGAGACAAACAAATTTGCATTCTCATGATTATTTTCATAATGTGTTAACATTGCGTGTATGCGACATACTATTACTTAACTTTGGTTAGATGTATGTTGTTTTGACTGCATAGATCTGCACAGTCACTTTGTATTTTTATAGTAAAACGATGTCTTTGTCGTAACAGATCAATATCCTCTCTCTTTAACTGAATTGAATGAGAAATATTATGTTCCCCGGAAGGACAAAAGACATACAGACGGAAGTGAAGAAATTACAGCAACGAAATTACAGTTTAGGGATGACATCAATGTAACTTCGATTTTAACATCAACAGTTGATCAGGTATGTCTTGAGACATCGTTTTCTGCATTCAGGAGCTGAAATCAAGACCTTCCTGAATGGAAGTGAACGCAAAATATTTACTTCACAATCACCGCCAAGTTCGTCCTTTATACAGTACCACACATCTCAATGATCTATATTTGACTGATCTGTAAATAAGTGATCATGAAATCGGACGTTTTTTTTAATGTTTTCTCGTCAACAAGGGCCTTACGTACCTGTGTCGATTCATGCCTTGCACTATGCAACAATAAACATTGATCTGCAAGGCCAGTGATCAATTCGACGAACTGTTGATTTTGACTTATCGAAACGACATTACATATTCATTATATATGGCAGTGTGTGCGGAAGTATACTAAGTTAATCCATACCAAGACGCTTGGGAGTACCATAGATTGTATCTGAACTGGTAGCCAGGCAACCAACCAACCACCCAACCAACCGTACCAACCAATCCAGTCAATCCCATCAACCCCAGCCAAACAAACAACCAACTAACCAAACAAACATACAGACGGACAAAGTAGTCGCATGCCAGGCGATCACCCAATCAACAAATCAATTAACCCCATTTACATTTACATTTATAATTGTCCACATGTTCAATATAAGTCGAAAGCTGCCTTATGCGAAGTAACTTTCCAAAGTCCTTGCGTTACATCTCTTGGGTAAGTAGTCCACATCTGGAGGAACAACATTTAAAAAGGTGCTGCAACTGTAGTCATTCTTCTGCACAGCACAACCAGATATATATGGCTTAATTCATCAGAGCTTGTCGACGGGAGAATCTGGAAATTAGTCTGAAAATGAAAAAAGCAACAAGCGGTGTGTAGAGCGTATTAACTGTAGCTAGTGAGTATGTATCAAGGTTTTGACCCTGTGAAATCATAAAGAAATCTCACGAGCTGCTCATTGAAGTAAACATTTGACTGTGTTCTCGGGTTGTCATTGCCTAAAAGTTTGACATTGACGTTTGAAGGATATTTCCTATCATACAGCAAAGGTTACAAAGGAACAAAAACCTGCATTGTAAAGAATACGAATGTGATCTTGAATATAAGATTGTGTACATTTTTTTCATTTTTACACCCCTTGGTATGTGAATAAGGTACAGTATTTAGTAAATCCACATATCGGACCACTACAGAAAACTATAGTGGTCTTAGATATGATATTTTAATTGTACATGTACAAACATGATGAAAACAAATATTCATGATTACTCAAGGACAAAGTGTTGTAGAAACGTGGGCAGACAATAACAAGTTTTCATATGCCTAACGAGTGGTACATGCGCTTGCATGGAAATTACTTTGAACACAGTCTAGCGATTGTAGGAATAGTGAATCGAATGACACCATGTCCAATTAATAACACACGTGAAAATTCACAAGTACACAGCGTGATTTCGTAAATACAGAGTTTTATTGCTATTCAACAGAGTAACCTGAAGGTGGTAATGATACATTTGGGCTCTTCCTCTAACAATGAACGAAGTAAGTTGCTTGAAACAACTATAGTACACTTAGAAATACCGGCCAAGCAAAGAGAGAGAAATCAACCATATTTAATGAACACATTACTTTAAGTAGCATTTAATACTAGTAGTTTGCGGTAACTAGTAAAACATTTGTATTTTTTACTCTTGCTGTGAAATCCAAAAGTACAGATATTTCGTGTCTCATTTGTATGTATTAGAGTTTTACTTGAATTTCCCTTGGGTAGTTTGCATGATATGACTGCGAGTCG
Organism: Glandiceps talaboti; assembly: GCF_964340395.1. Taxonomy (NCBI): domain Eukaryota; kingdom Metazoa; phylum Hemichordata; class Enteropneusta; family Spengelidae; genus Glandiceps; species Glandiceps talaboti. Next base: position 22,775,925 of record NC_135563.1, on the reverse strand, counting down.
CCTTATGCGAACAGATGGTAAATGAGGAAGGAACAACACGACGTATCATATCTTACAGCTTAGTACTAAGGATTCCATGCAAGGAAAGATTTTTCCATTCTTAGAAAATTTTCATACGGGCAATTTCCCCTGTACACGGTATGAAAACGATATTGTATCCTGTTAGTACAAAGTCAGCATAAACCACACAACCCGTGTTGTATTATAATAGTGATGACACGAATTTCCCACGCAACACCTCGATAGTAATGTGATGTCTCACACAAAACATACGTCATAAAATGGTACTTGGCGCTCTAAATTCATAATTGACACTCTCCCACTGCTTCTTATTCTTTTGTTCACTGTATAATTGGAAATGAGGAGAGGAGAATGGTATAGTAAAGATCTGCATTTGACAATGTAAAGTAGCCTTCGGAAGCATAGAGTTTCATTTCTCTCATGTCAGGAAGTGAAAAAGAAGTGAAAGTGACATTGACAGTTGACAAGTATCACGAATTGTATTTCGAAATAGTAGATGAATCTGGCTAGTAACATTGATTCAACCAATCTTAGTTTTCAAGACTACCTATCTACTTCTTTTTTATGAATCCCACTACACAAGCTGAGGTCTATAATCTCATAAATTCATTGAACATTAAAAAGGTGTGTGGTCATGATGATATATCAGTTAAACTTCTTATTAATGGAGCAGCAATAATATCTAAACCTTTAGCTTATTTATGTAGGCCTCTGATATCAGATCATGGTTAATTAAAGTCTTATCAGTGCGTATGCTTGCATAGTCTTCAATTTAAATTAATTCAACCAATCTTAGTTTTCAAGACTACCTATCCACTTCTTCTTTATGAAAATTGAAGACTATGATACTCACCGAGTTATATATATATATATATATATATATATATATATATATATATATATATATATATATATATATATATATATATATATATATATATATATATATATATATATATATATCTGATTAAAATCCGATGTAGATGTCGGCTAATCATGTTTACATGTTTACGTTTTTTGCCTGATCGCCTCCTCTACATCTGAAGTGGCGCCCATACAAACGAATTTCTGCTCACTGAGCCACACAGCCAATCAGGTTGCGTTTTACTTGTCATGGGCATACACATTGAATATCAACAAACAACATGGCGTTACTTGTGGACACAGCCAACTGACAACTACGAAGTATTTCAACTGTAAAAACATTCAGTGATTATCATATATTTACGGTAATTAAAGAATTCTTGTTTAGATGTACCTCTATGCATTTCGTCTTATGTCCATGTTAGCTACATGGGAACGCGTTTCCCGGGAAGTGTTCATGTTTATCTCGATCGAGCGAACGCGTAGGCGCAAATAAATAATACATGAGAAAATATCAAGAATTGGTAATGTTTAGACGTTTTGGGAATGGGAAGAATAGTTCCTACATATAGCACGTGGAATAAATGTATGGATATATGAAGGAATAGGATACTTTACCATGGAATGAGAAATTGGTACACATACATGTAAGCAATGGTCACAGGTTGATCAGATAAACAGGTTAAATCAATCGCCTGATATGTTTTCTCGAGGGTTACACTATTCCAAGATGTTGGAAGATTGGGTTTCAATTACCGTTGAAGAATCCAAATCAGCTAGCTGTTAATGACGATGTAGGTGTATTAAATGTCAAATTTACTGCCAAGTGTCATTCATTATAGGTTGAGTATGGTAAAAGAAAGTTTCCTATTTTTAGTGCATGCTTAACGATGTCTTTACTACGGAGCTAAATAGGAGTGGTTTATTTCTCACACTGTTAATGTTCTCGTATTTCGATGTGTCCGCAAAAGATAGATATGTTCAGCATTAACTGTTCTTTCCATTCCCAAAACGTCAGTAATACCATTGGGGTGGTCTGAACATTACCAAATCTTGATATTTTCCCACGAATTATTAATTTGTGGTGATTCATCAGTTGATATGAAATCAATATATATATATATATATATATATATATATATATATATATATATATATATATATATATATATATATATATATATATATATATATATATATATATATATATATATATATATATATATATATATATGTATATTGTTAGTCTCCTATCATGCATGTAGCCGTTGATGGCGCCCGTGCAAGGGAAGCGTGGATATACATGAATACCTGCTTGGTCAAAGTAAATGTGACATAGAAACCAGTGGTATTGTGAGAGTCTAGCCACTGTAACATTTTTAGGAATTTGAGAAATTGGAGTGTATCCATAGTCCTCGTTTGAGGCAAAACCTTTTTGTTTATTAACTATTGTTTATTGAATATAGACCTGTTTATGGTTTTCTATTGTTTTTGTTTCTGTTGTTCTTTTAATACACTCTTGTATTTGCATTCTTAAATAGACATGTGTTCACTTGTAGGCACCCATGAGAACGTCAGCTTGGAAGTAGAGGTAGCGAAGAATGATGAATGGTAACGGAAAATGGGAAGCATGGGTAGAGATGACTTGGTAGCGGAGAAGGTAACGAACAGTAACAGCGCTATATGCAAATTAACACTATAAAACTAGCACTATTATATAATTTTCGCCTTTCTTGTGATCAAACATGGAACGCTACTTGCGTTGTGTTGTATTGTATTGTATTGTATTGTATTGTATTGTATTGTATTGTATTGCATTGCATTGCATTGCATTGCATTGTATTGTATTGTATTGTATTGTATTGTATTGTATTGTATTGTATTGTGATCGCATTTGAATAAGCTTGACCTAAAGCGAAAGAAAGATATATTTAATGATTTACAAAGGTTATAACGCACAGCATTTCAAAGATTTTTAGCTTCAAGCTTTCGATCGACGATCTAAATCATTTGATGTACCAAGATGATGAACATTGTTGGTTATTTATAAATGTCAAATGTAATGTTATAACAGAGTGTTGTATTGTCAGATTTGCCTAATATACTGCACATTAATTTAGCAAGTGATAATTAATTTGATTCACTATTAATAGCTTCTGATGTTGATATCTGAGGAGCTGATGTCGCATGTTAATTTTTGAGTCACTTTGAAGGGCGCCTCACCACGACCAAAATGTTCTCTTAGTATAGTACAAAGTACATTATCAGGTATTTATTGTACCGACTACTCTTAAAAACACATAGAAAACACTTGTCCTGTGTTATCACTGTTTCTACCAAGTCAAAAAAAATATAGTACATTGTCTGTTGTGATATATCCGCTTGACTGTAAATGATAATCAGTCCTTTCGTTTGACTGAAATTTAGGAGACATAGAAGGGCATACTAACTTGAAAACAAATATCGAGACTATCTTGTGTGAATTTTTCTTGCGATATTTTGTTGTCAAATAAGTGCTTATTGAGCCGGCGTCAAAAGTCGCAATGTCATGCCTCAGACCATTAAACTTCTTCAGTGGTCGGATGTCATGCACACAGCCTTCGATATATTATTTTTTTTAAACCTCAAACCACCGAATATATTTTCCGGGTAGTATATCACTATCAAATTGGCTCGAAGATCACAGCTTTGAGATACATTGGTGAACATTTTGATTACTTGGCAATGTTTACACTTATTGAAAATATAATGCTTTCAATCAAACTGAAAGTGCACTTTGAATGAAAAATGAAAATAATTTTGTTTAAGTGGGTTGATGTAATCAACTTAAAGAGTGGATATTGGAGCTGAAACTAAGTAACAATTTCTACATTGATAGATGTATCTATGCCATGATCAATAGCATCAATTATCTCTGAGAATGTATGAATGATAAAAGGACCGCCAGTGTGAAATGCCATCTATAAATGCATCTTTTAACTTAAGCAGCCACAATAATCAAATTGAGCTGTTTCTGCTCAAGGTCTTTCCCAATCCATACTTCTATTTATATTGAGCGCCATACTGCACCAATTAAGCTCTCCTATGTCTTATATATTTCGCTCTATACAAGTGCAAGTGGCATTTACTCAAGGTACAAGTTCTCTCTTATGAAGTATTCGGTGATCGATTAATGTCCGATGTATTTTTTAAATCAAATACGACAGAAGATGGAGGATTTGTAAGAAATCCAGAAGATTTCGCGTAGCTTTTAAATAACGTTGCTTCAAACTATCCCAATATTACATTTTATACGTCAATGAAATTATTCAAATCTAACACACTCATAGTGTTGCTTTGTGAACCAAATCAATGATTAAATATACCTGTTGCCACTGGTCATGAGTAATTTTATTTTCTGTAAAACTGGAAATCGAATGTGTGATTTTCCTTTCGCGAAATGTGTCCTAATATTATTAGCCATGAATACTTTCACCTTCTTTCAAATTTTAAATCGAATTAAATGCATCGATTCCCGAGAATAAATTGGTCCAATGATAATAAACTGCGTTTGTTCACCGGTGCTTATAGTTCTGTCTAATTGAGAAAAGCGTCGTCACCGCTTGATTTCGTTAAATTGCAAGTGACCTGTGTTAGGGGCAATGCATCCCTCGACTAAAACAAAGTCAAAAGCCTGACCATGTTTAACGGTAGACTTGAGTATTGAGTACATGTATAGTAATTAACGATGTGGACTAGGTAGTAGGATAAAGACGTGATCCTACTTTTGTATGTTCAGTTACAAGAGATTCGTAAGTCTACTTACCTGAAAACAATACACAGATCATTTCTGAAATGTATGCTACATGTTCAATCTTCGATTCAAGACAATCAAAGAGAAATTATAGCTCTCAGATAGTAATTTAATTCATCTATTAGATTTAATGATAATCTCCAAAAAACGGGCTAGTTATATGAGAAAATAAACATAGAAAATCGATATCAACACCCGATAGCGAATGTACATTTTTTTCACAAACCAAATATATTCAAATACATTACAAAGTTTACAGTAAATGCCTTCACCTCAGGGCTTGATAGCCTCGCTTTTAGATTTTGGGGCCAAGATAATATAATTTGATAGATAGCATATATATATAATTTGTTGAAAATGAAGTACACGTGCATGTAACTGCCTAAGGAAATTATACTTCGCCAAGAGTACAAATACGAATTCATAAAAATCTTTACAGTTAATGGACAAGATATATATGTTGCTTGCTGTTATCAAAATCAATGAGATCGATGCACCACGGTAGAAGTATATTAAGTGAAAGATAGAAGAAACGCTGGAATATAATGAATATAATAATAAAATATTTTTACATACGACTATGATACACACTCTGGATCTCATATTTTTCGACGTCTTTGTATACAAATCTCCATTATTTTCACTTGACTTGTTTTAAAGTCACACGTGACGGTGGAATATTTACATGTATAATAGAAGCAAGTTAACGTGACACAGAGCGTTGTCTGGCTGGACAGAAATCTTGCTGGCATTGTTAGTTTACCGTCTGACATTGTGACAAGGCAAAATTCTCAGGACATGACAAAATGTTACCAACATAGCTACATATTGTGTGTAAGCTAGTATTGTCGAGGCAGACAGTCGCCAAGTACAATAAAATATGTTGATACACTATATATTATTTGGTGGCGATCTGTTACATTGTATCGTTTGTCTCGACAAACATCGTATCAGTATTGCTACTGTTCATCGTCTGTTTGGACAACAATCTTATTAATTTGCTAGATTTTCTTGGCATGAGCTACCATTATCTTAAGGACAGACTGAGTAATGACAATAGACGATGTTCTGTTTAAGTATTACTTGCTTCTATTGTACCTGCTGATCTAAAACATTTCAACATACCAAATTTATTCATGACAAGGCAAAGCATGGGTAACATAAATATAAACCTTTGTCTTTTGTCACATGACTTTCACGAGTTGTAGAACGTACCATACGCAACCTGCGTATTTTATCACCACTCTAATTGGGTTTTGTCATGTCTTTTGTATTACATTTTACAATACCATTGTAGCTACGGCGTCTTGGATTTCCTTACGACGACCACATTGGAAATAAGCGTTTAGAAATACTGTTCTGTGTTATCCTTTTATTCTTTGTATCTTAATGTGCATTTGTATAAATTAATAGCAAATCAAACCAACATAAATTTGATATATTTTATATAGCTGGTTTTTTTTTAAATTTCGAAAAATTCCCTTACACAAATCATGTTGAATTTCCAATGGTACATTTTATCATTGCAATCGTCTCAGTTATCGGTCAGGTATAAGACGTTCAATACGTTCAAAGTAATTACTCTAGATCTCTCCATAACTTATATATTAGTAATTTAAACAGACACCTTGACATTCAAAGTAGTATTTTAAAGGGACCGTATGAATGAGATGCGAGTAATTGGTTTGAATATTTAATTGATAAAACAACTGCATAATATTATTCGATTTGGAATGACATAGATCGAATTCGTCTTTGTAACCCATTGAATGCGACAGACTCGACTGTTAAGAAATGTGTAAAACAATTCCAAAACAAGTACATGAAGTTGGTGGAAAACACAGTAGGTAGGAAAACTATTTACTTGTATTTACACATTTTAACATAAATAATCAAATTATGTGTGTATGCTATATAAAGGAATACAACTGATGCATGTAAAGAGTGGATGTGACGTAGTAATTATCTCATCCTGACATAAAATAACTGTTTCTGTATAATTATTCAATTACAAACACGGACTTGGTCTATGTTGTGTCACATTTTTTTTCAAGTATAATAAAGTTGTTATATCAGTCCAAATAAATACCCATTTCTCATTTATATATCATTCTTGTGTATGTCTTTAAAGTTGTCTTATGGTTCATATTCATAAAGTTGAACTCGGCATGGTTATAGATGATCAATAGCCCAGCTGTTTCTTCTTGCAGTGTCCGAAGTACACACGATGTTCATGACTAAAAGTCCGAAGTACTGGTCACATCATTCTAACAGTATACGGCTGCAACGTTTAGAATAACTAATATTCTTACTTTGTGTGTATTGTAACCACAAGGTCCGTGACGTAGTGTTCAAAGTAGTTACACACATCAGCCGGAATTATGTCTGAGGAACTGTACTTCCATGATGTTGCACTCGCAAAAGATATTGGGTCAGTATACGTGTTCATGTTTCTTGGTTAACATCCACTGTAGCCACTGTTTTTTCTACAGGTGGGGATATTCTTGAAGGCTCGTGTAACGCATCATCCCGCCACTTATTTTGAATCTGACAGCGTCCACATAACAGTATTTTTTGAAACGCTGCCCGAAACTCCCTATTAAAGAATGCGTATATGATAGGATTAAGAGTACTGTTGAGATAACCCATCCATACCATCGTATCATAGCCTGGCCCAGAAACTTCAAAGTGACAAAGGTCTTTCAGGGTCCAGTACACTATATATGGTCCCCAGCAAACTAGAAAACATCCCATGATGATACTGAGCGTCTTCGCTGCTTTCCTTTCTCGTTTCATCTGAGATGGATTGTTGTAGTTTGCCGCCACGGCGAGGTCTATGGCTTCGATTCGACGCGCTTGTACAGTAGCTGTTTTAAAAAGCCAAATGTATACAGCACACATACCAATAAGGGGGACCCAGAACGCAAGAAATCCTACAATTACTGAGTAATACACGTTTGTTTCAAAGCCACAAATACTAGGTTCGTCAATATTTTGAATAGTGTAATCTATAGTGTTCCATCCGGCCATGATCGGTAAAACCGACATAAGGATTGAAGCAAGCCATACAACAGCAATAGCGATTACAGCTTTTTCTGTAGATAAACGAACGTGGTATATAAATGGTGAACTTATGGCGATGTACCTGTCAACTGCTATGACGAAGAGATTTAACACAGACGCTGTACAAACGCATACATCTATAGAAACCCATAGATTACACCAGGTAGCACCGTATAACCATGCCTGTGGATGTGCGATGTACGCAGCGGAGAACGGCAAGACGATGGCCCCCACAAGAAAATCCGCCACCGCTAAACTTGCAATGAAGTAGTTGGTGACGGTGTGTAATCGACGGAATATGGCAATACTGAAGATTACCAGAAGATTTCCAACTATCGTTGAGACAATGATGATTGCAAGAGCTATGAGACTTACAATTTTGGCAGCATCGTTCGGAGATTCGATAGTACCATCACCGTCAACAGAGTCATTTATAGTTGCTGAGAACGTGAGAGTTGGTTTCATGCTTGTCACTTCCATTTTCTAATTAGCCACTCGTGTCTTTACACGACTTTCTCATTCTGAACTTGACATTTACTACTTTGAATCCGTGACATAGCTCCCGCAAAATCATTATGCTGTCCATTAGTCATTCAAGACACTTCAAAATAGCAATGTCGATGATATGACAGTCTACGCTTTAAAGCTATATAAGAAATACACACGATAAAATGTTGTCTTCGTTATGGATTTAATACTCGATATAACTGATGTCCAACGTTGATCAATCTCCGTGTGAGTACTTCTCTACAGAAAAATCGACCCTGGACCACTAGTAATACTTCAACATTCCTATTTGAACTGCATAATTTGAAGACAAATAGAAGGCCGTAACTCGATCACGTTGAAAACGTTCTCAAATCTTCCTTGATCACAGCAGATTTCACGCCGAAGTAAGTTCCGTATTGAGTTTCACTCGGCATATAAAGGTACAGTACGGACTCCGAAGACTTGGTACCGGGTAATCATTCAGAGACGAGCTCTACGACGTCTTTTCACCTCGATGTGCGGTATTCATTACCTAGCAACAAAATAAAACGTGATTGATTGTAGAAGGTTAACACGTGACCCAATGATATATTGAAATCCACCCATACCTTGATGGACGTATGAGCAATGTTTAGCAATTCAAAACACCTTATGAAATATGTAAAACTTGAGCACCATGGTTACCGCGCAACATCAATAAAAATATTAAAGTTAAATTCGTGATATATAGCCGTGTAGGATGGGTATGTACTTTAAAGTTAACGAACAATTAACATACAATGGGAATTAAATGTACATGTTAACAAACACGTTTTCGAAGAAACAAGATCATGTCAAGATTATTTCGCAACTTGTAGCAGGAGAATCACCTCGAAACAAACGTGTCAAGCATTTAAAATTGCTATTTGTGAAAAATAATTTTACCTATCTATCTATCTATCTATCTATCTATCTATCTATCTATCTATCTATCTATCTATCTATCTATCTATCTATCTATCTATCTATCTATCTATCTATCTATCTATCGTTCTATATATCGTTCTATATCTCGTTCTATCGTTCTATCTATCGTTCTATCTATCTATCTATCTATCTATCTATCTATCTATCTATCTATCTATCGTTCTATATATCGTTCTATATATCGTTCTATCTATCGTTCTATCTATCGTTTTATCTATCGTTCTTCTCAGTGGAACTTAAGCTTGAATATGTTCATGTACATCTGGTGTATTGAATCACCTCCCTTCTTTGATTTTACGTCAGTGACTCAAACTGATACGTCAATGTTGATAAATCGGCTCACTAATAGCGGTAAATCTGCGATTTATTCATTTATGCAGGTCAAGCCATCTCGACTTTTGCATGTCAAAATCTGCCGCGGAGTTGACGGTGTGAACTTTCGTAAACTGTAAAATTAGGTAATAAAACCAGCGAAATGACAGCCCTGTTCAGATACATGTGCCTTATCCGCAAATATCTAGACAATAATGTTATATCTACATGGTTGATTCCCTTATCTTCTCACTCACCTGCTACAGTTTCAGTAACTTTTAAAAGTAAATTTTGAGTGTAACTAAATAAACTAAAACTGCTTTTGATGTCACAAATACAACTATGTCATTTTTCCGATAAAAGTAAGGATAAATTCGGTTGGCATGGTGATATACTATTAGGCAGTGTAAAATACGGTGCCTATTGAAGGCCATTTACCAATCAGACACTTGAGTATTTTCAAAACCAAGATAATCATAAAGATCAGCAATCAGGGTTGTTTATGACTGTGCAATCAGAGATGAGATGGACAAAAGTTCACTTGGCCCTTAAGTTAATTTTGTGAGCAATCAAAGTACAGATTTGTTGGAAAATTACCCGAGCAGTGTTTCCAAACTGTAAGTAATATATCATTTACTGTCCGGCAATAAGATCATTAAACCTATCTCAATACAATTAGGAATCTCTGGACTTCGACTAAATTTATCGATAGTATATGTATCACTTTAAACTAATTAATGATGCCGACAGCTATTCGGATCCATGATAAGGCAAAGCCGAGTAATTACTGAATCACACAGGGAGTTACTTTAAAATACTTCCTTTCTATATGTTACCTTCTCCACCACCACCACCACCACCGTAACCACTGTAACCGTACCCATGATTGCGATCCTTGCGCCACCGCCGCCGCCATTGTCACCACCTACCATTTTCATGATTAAAGCCGCAATCTCGTACGTGACATGTCTCACACGTGACATAACTGGTCATAATAGCCGGCATACTTTTGTACGGACTGTAAACCTACGTCGATTTTGTTGAAAAAAGAATCACGAAACACCCGATAACCATACACTGAATATTAATGACGGCTAAAAGAACCCTCCATATTAATTAAAGATCCAATCAATAGTTATAACATTGTGTTTGCAACATGACATATCGTATGTTCCATAACAATCTTCATCGTAAGTTTACGTTAACTTCACCAATGTGAGTTTGATTCACAGCGGAATCAATGGTCCATAACTGCTACGTCTATGCTTGTAAATGTTATACAATGTCTAGAGTTACCCCGCATGGCTGAATAAAATATGATATGTAACAATCTATTGTAGCTAACTTTACTGAATAGTTTTTGTGATCAACTTGCAAGTAGGGCGTCAAGACTTTATAAACATTTAGTGTATGAGAGAGCGAGTATAGGTGATTTAACAATTATAAAACCACTTAAAATCTTTGGTTTAATAAACTTGCCTCTTTTGATTGACAAAATTGATCTTTTATTTCCTACGATAGTTATATCTAAATGTTGGCGTATATATTATGAGCTCCTTCGAATAAAAATCCTGATTGTGTATTTGATAATGATATGCAATTTCAAGTATACTGTTACGGTTCTAGGACAAACGCCCCCGGACGGGGGCATTTGTCCGGGGGGGGGGGGCGTTTGTCATGTTACCACTGTTACTGACAATGCAGCCTGTATCCAATGAACTAACTTAGAATATACTGGTAGCAGCTGGTGTACGTGATAAGTATGAACCATTTTATATAATATTTGATGGAGTACAGACACACCTCTGAGTCATATTAGAAAAACCCATTTCGCTAAGCACATTCCCTGTTTTTTAAGTTTTGTAATATACACTTTCTAAACCATCACGATAAAGCAGACACGTGCTGCTCGACACACCCTACCACAGGCTTGTGGCATTCAAGCTAGGATATTACATTCACCTTGCCTTCGATCTATCATAGATTTCTGAAGTGGATTCACGCATTGATTTGGATCGCCCATCTGTGAAAAATAACAATGTGACTGCAAGATATTTTGTTCTTAGGGAGTATTTGCACACTGGTAAATGATAAGCTAGTAGTAACATAACCAATACACTATACACCTGAGGGATGGATACTATAGACTAGAAGAACTATAATGTAAAATGTAAGCTGTACGCTACATTAAAAACACATACTTTTACCCCAGGTATTTTCAGAACTGATTGTACAGACACAATGTGTTGTCGTTTGGTTTGATACTGACAAGAGAATATGAAATTTTCGGTACCTGCAATATCTTTTACGTCATGCTAGAGGGTCAACAAATTTTCACACGCGCTTATAGTAATGCATGTAAAGCGCATGGAGCGGAAGTTATGGTGTCGACCAAGAATTCGAATGTGTGTTATTTATATGATGCACCTAGTGATAAATATTCTATTTCAGGTACCGACAATTGGTCACAAATTTAATAATACTAGTAACCACATTGCCTTTTTTTTTCAAAAACCGGACTTTCAAATTGGTAATTAATATGATACTATTAAACAACATGAATACCATTCCGTAGGTTTGCTTGGTCTTAGCTTACTGGTCTTAGAGAACAACTTTACACGTGCTATTTAGTTACCCTGTAGCAATATGGATCTCTTCAAACAAACAAGCATGGCAACAGCAGCATTCAGTATGCGTAACAGCACGTATGTTTTTGGAAGCAATTGTAAATACGTTGCCAAGTGCTCGATGTTTTGTTATGTACACTTTCGATAATTTTACATCACTTCCACTAGACCCTACAGTTCAACTGTGGCTACCACAATTAAAGCAACTCATGTGAAAATATATTTATCAACTAAGCTCTCAAAGGTGTATTTTATGTATCACGTAGGACTAGCATGCCGTTTTTCATCTATATCCTAATATAACTGGGTTGTTTTTTTTGAAAGACTACACAATTAGTTAAGTCGTGAGTCATATCATGATCGAGCAATGTAGAAGTAATCATTCAATGTCTTTTTCTTCTGTACTGAGGATATTAGAATTTGCAAGTTCCCATCAAAACTAGTTTAAAGAAATTTCCCAAATTTTGAACAGCGTACAATTTATGTGCAAACGTTTGACTAGTTAGTTTTCCTAAATCAAACAGTGAGTGTGTTTGTTAACACAATTATCGTCCATACGTCAAAGTATCAAATAAAGAGGAAATGACGTAAAAGGATAAAATGTACATGTGTCTGGTTAGTTTGATATGTTTAGACAGAAAGAAATAAAAACCAACACCCCACTAACACACACGAATACTGTTATTTGGTATTTGGTATTAGAGTACGACATGAAAATAAATTACCATGCAGGCTAATTATTTGGCCAGACAATGATTCTAAGTCCATCGGATACTGCTCTGAGGAGGATAGCATTTCTACTCTCTATTTTTTCTTTATATTTACATCATCTAAAATGTATTACGTGTACACTATAAATATGAAATCCAATTAAGGAAGTGTTGTATAATGAAATAATAAGGTGTGGTAAAGTAGAAACAATTTTACCTTTCTATCCAATTTAGGAGTTCAAATAACAATAGTTAATTCACACTCGTAGTGAATTTGTGCCCTGCAAACTAAAATATACCAACACTTGTTATTAAAGCGGAAAGAGAAGTAGTTTGAGTCAAAAAATAATTTTTTTTCAGTGGCTATACTATGTAACAACACATGATATCAGTTGTAGGGGATATGATGACACATGCTCGTTACCCCCTGTCAGGAAACAATGTCAGTGTGTGTATGTTGTTAGCAAGCTGGATACGACTTCGTCAAGCTCAAAGAAGAACGACGAGTTTCTGCACCTCAGAAGACTTGGGTACTTGCGATCTGAAAGTTAAACGTGTCTTAACTGCAGTGTTAAAAAAAGTTGGGAATAACGGGTTTGGCGTATTCTAGTATTATTATCGTAAGTTTACCATTTAAGAACTTACAACTGTCGTTTAAGGACATTTGATGGTTTGGTTGGATGGATATATTACATGAATATGCAAACAATTAACAAATATATCAAAATTTAAGACCTTCCTTTTTAAACGGAGATTTCCAAACAATACAAATAAAAAGTAAATTCTGCATAAATGGATCAGCATAAAGATCATTTAGTATTAAGACCGTAAGCAAGTTATCGATTGTCAAAACGGCGGTAATCACGCATCACAGAATTATTGTTTACAAACCAGGCTTATGTAACGAAATTCGAGATATTCAAAGCGAGCAGAAACACCATCATTTCCGATGAAACCAACATGAATTGTAAGACACATAGGCCATGGAATTGTGATTTCAACAACTGTATTCAGACATTAACGAATATAGAATACAGTATTAAAGACTATATCAATATAATCCATCCTCTTTCTTACGTCACATTCATAAAAAAAGAGAGAAAAGAAAATCCAACACACACATACCTTAAATGCAGTTTCGTGTAAGAAGTGCAGTGTTCTCTATATGTTGGGGATATACCTCATACTGATCCTTGTAGGATACTAGACACACGTACATAGTATAACAGACCAATTTGCATAAACCATACAATACCGGAAGGAATAGTTCTTCAGGTCAAATGTACGTCAAACAATTTCGTTGGCTGCCTAAGGTTCATTTAAAGTAGATGTTTAACGTATTATCTTTCAAGAAGTTGAATTGTAGTGGTTATTTGTCATCAGCTTCCATTTCACTCAAGCAGTATTGATAAGAAAAAGAGAGACGTAATGAGTGTGATTGCGATAAAATGCTTGTCAGGAAACAAAATGTTTCTTTAAATAATTTACTCGAACCTTGGTTTGTTTTCGGAACCTTAAAACTGACTATAAGATTATATTAAAGCTTCAAAATAGAAAGATCAATCTGATATGATAATAATGTCTTTATATTATAAAATTGAAATAAGCCTGCATTCCCTTTCGTCAATGGATTGATAATCCCTGCATATAATTATTTACACTATTGATTAACCAAATGTTATTGTACATACTCTCTAAGTATGCGTCAACACAATGACATCCTGTATTCATTCAAGCGTTAATAGTTTGCACATGGCAGAGGAATAAGCGGTTACAGAAACGATTATCTCGCCAATAATTATCAGAAAACAGAAGAAAGCTTTCTAGTTACACATGTTCCTTTTTAATCAGGCATGTTAGACTTCATGTACTGTACCGCTTACTATTCAGTCACATAACAGAATCTAAAGTGAAATCGACATAGCTGTAACAGCTGGCCATCTGTCCATTAGCAGCCACATAAGTCTCAACGTTACTTCAACAAATTTAGAGATGAATAAACGCAATGCTCAATATTTACACAATCACTGTCAAAGCGAGAAGAGATAAAGACAACCTAATCGATTTTACAATTCAATGTTTAAATGGATTAACGATTTTAATTTTCCGTGCAACCCTAAGGCTCTAGTTCTTCAGATCAATCCATCAAATATCCCTCAAATATTAATGGTTGCCTAAATTTTCTCTCACTTTGTTGTGTGAGTCTAATGCCGCTTTATATTACATTACAACGCTTCCACCGATAGTCATAAACACATTAATAATAACAATTTGAACTGATGGACATTGATTATGACATAATTATGATCTAGTTGGAGGCGATTACCAAGTGATATTGATTATAAGATGTTGCTTTCTAGTAATTATTCACCCAATCCACTGAGTTAATCAGTTATTTAAACTACATAATTTTGATAAATATGAGACACGTTTCTAGAACAACGTATCACATTTAAGTATCATGACAATTACTATTAAGGCTATGACACTTAATATAGTGCCTTTTATTTAATAAAGTAATTTTCAATACAAGGCAGAACTTGAGTATTCAATATGGAGAAGCCGCATATCGATATGTAAATGATTTCTCATTACTCACATGCATTTTAATATGAGGCATCTAGAGGCTTCTTGATGAAGATAATTTAAAGATGACAGTTTCTTATTGGTGAAGTAAGCATTCATTTCGATTAAAGTTTCTTCTTGATGGAAGCATAACGTAAATGCGGCCAGTGTTTTAGTCATATAAAATGGATTACAATTACTATATTAAAACAAAGCTTCGCAAACATATATACTGACAGAAACTATTAATAAAACTTTGTGTTGCAGACTTGACAAACAAAACAATTTATCATTAAAGGGCTACTTGTCGTTTGAAATAAAAACAACCGGTACTTGAAGCACACATCATTGAACCGGATATGAACTGAAAATGCTCATATAGGTCAGTAATTTTTCAATTAGTTATATCCTACTTTAGAAAAAAGGAACTACATTGTGAAAATAGGATGCAAATAAGAGTAATTAATATGCATGACTGTCGTTCAAAAACTAATTAGTTCTAGGCAAAACTACATACATATGATATGTGTATCATCTTCACATCCATGGATGATGATATTGAGAAAATGTTCTAATGATTATGCTTATGATGCAAAATAATACAAACACTTCATTAAAAATTAATCACACATTGCGTCAACCTGAGAATCAAGTAAATCGCTATATATAACGAAAATAATAGAAGCACATTTTGATATGCAAATTAGGGTAATAAATATGTACGAATTTTGCTCGGAAATTCATTTCTAGACGTTTCATTGAATCATAGTCTGTAAGATACGACATTTGTGCCACGCTTTCAGAAACCACTGACGTCTGTACAAACTCTGGGTCTAGATCTTTGTCTGCAATTATCAAAAGATTTAGGTCCCACCGTGAACTTGCAATTAAAAGTCATTATGTACATCAAAATAAAACAGATAGCATGGTTTCTTCTTCTGGTGATAGGAATGGTCGTTGTTGTAGTGATACTTGTCAATTGTTTGTGTACTTGATAAAATACCAGACTATGGCCAGAAACTCTGTTAGTATTGACGTAACATTCGGAGGCTGTATCATGTATCATAGAAGCCTGGTAGGATTGAGCAACACGACGTATCTTGAAGTCAATCATATAGGCAGGATCTTAAAATATGTGCATACGGAATATTTAATATCCCAATACTGGATTAAGACTTATATACAGTAGTAGCGTAAACTTAAACTTGAGTCAATGAAAATTGTCATAGAAAGCAATGTGATTAGGTGTGCCAAATACTCTAGTCTAGCCAGCATGCGTTAGAATACATATATTGTGCTATTAGTATTATCATGGTCTCAAAATCATTTATGATAATGGAATTCATTTGGTATGTTGGTGTGATTGTAAAATCGCACTTAAATGTATTGTATGGTAATGCCCTTGTTACGATTTCCATGGCAACGTCATGTAAAGTCGATACATCAAAGTATTGTGTGAATATCCTTTTGACTTAGGTATTAAACTGTCAAACTATATCCAGTGATTAGCTTTTGTTAACATTGCTAATGGTTTGAGTAAATATATTGATGGCAGTGCCTTGAAAATTGTGTTTTTCGTTGATTTTCTTCGTGATTTATAGAATAGTTTTTGAATGGAATTAACGAGGGATGTATCCGAACAGACTTACTAGTAGTATTTAGCAGAAAAGGAAGGAATGAAGCTTTCTTACAAACAGTTAAACAGTTGGGTTTCCATAGCATGTTCCTGCCTCTTTATTTATTGACCGTTTTGGTAAAAGAGTGATCCTCTAACATTTGAAATAACGTCATCACAGAGTATTGATCTCCAACAATATAGGATGTATTGGAAGCTCGTTGCTGTAACTTGTTGTATAACATTTTATATCGAAATTGACATCAGCATATTAATATTGACATCTATTTAATTTAGTAAATGTCAATGCCGTTGATCATGCTGTAAGAATGATACTAGTATGAGCAATGTGGTATTTTCACAAAGCATGTAAATTTACAATCAATTTTCAAGAGATACAGATATCTTGAAAAAGTGATACCATTTTGGTAGATTTTGGTACATTGGCATTTTCTGTACGTAGTCGGTTATCTATTGTCGGGGACATGGTCAAACGTTATAAGTAATAATAAGAAAAAACTTGCCTGAATACCCTTGTAATTGTTTAGGAATATACAATTACCGTCCGTCCGTCTGTCTGTCTGTCTGTCCGTCCGTCCGTCCGTCCGTCCGTCTGTCTGTCTGTCTGTCTGTCTGTCTGTCTGTCTGTCTGTCTGTCTGTCTGTCTGTCTGTCTGTCTACAATTCTGATTAATCATTACATCTGATATTCACTGTATTTTGCAATTACAATTATGTGATTATACATTGATAAGCTTAAAGCATATAAATTGCCAGTATTGCCACTATATGTGAGTGATAACCATGAGAGCCAGACAACCCATTATTTTACATCTCTTTGAGGAAAACAAACTGTTGAAATATTTATTGATTATTAAACCATAGGGTAACTGAATAGCAGGTAATTACTTTGGAAGAAATGAAGTAAGACCAAATTAATTCAATATTTGAAAAATAAATGATGTTGTGAATAATAAAGTGCGATGAAAGAAAACCGTGATACAGTCGAATATGAATTTCCTGAATTTTCTGTTACCTATTAAAAATCACAAGACTATTACAATGACTAAATGCAGGCGAAGATGATAGAATGGTTCATATGTTAATTATACCCCGTCAGCTACATATGAGTGCTAAAACTCCCGAGCTCAACCAATGTACGGTTCAGTATCATTGACATTTTAATTCAATGTCTACTTTTCATATATGAACTCAACAAAAGCATTCTTAGCAAAACCTATGGTATGGTTGTTAACAATATACAGACTTCGACAACTGGGTAATATGACATCCAATCGTAAAAATTATTGGTATATATGTACAGGTAACCTTACATTATATTATCACTTGGCGCATAAATTCATCTAGAGGTTGCATTCTGACTATTTTTGACTATTATAAAGTATAAGTTTGATCAATTTTTTAAAATCTAAATGTAAAATGCTATATTTCATATCACGTCCGTTTTGTTCCATGTTTATCGTAGATTTATCGATTAAAGGTAGATTTTAAGTGTAGTTTTGTTTTTAATCCATTTACTTGCAGTGCTATAATTATTTGAACTTTTCATCTGTAAGACATTCTTGTTGAAATTTAACTCGGATCGTGTTTGAGTTAAACGTTGTGATGGTGATATCGCCATAACTTTGTACAAGGTCAATTATTATGATCATTTTTTGTATTCACGGATTGCTTTAATACACGCTTTATGGGGTCTTTTCATAACCATTCATGTTTGACTGTATAGTATTAGTCATAGCTCCTTTAAAGTGACCATATAGATAAGGACTTGGTATTTATTTTGGAGTTTCGATCTATAAAACTATTTTATTATGGCTTCCTACTTGAAACATTAATGTGAAGCAACATGTACAAAGTCGAGTCATGTGTGTTACTCAATAAACTGCAAAAGATTAAGAAATGTGTAAAACGGTTGTCACTGTAAGTACAATAAAAACATTTTGCTCATATTTTAGTGTTTTTTGCAATTTTAAGTTATTGAGTTACAAACAAAGACTTGATATATGTTGTTTCACATTAATTTTTCAAGTAGGAAGTCATGATAAAATAATCTTATAAATTAAAAATCCGAAATAAATATCCAATCCTCGTCCACACTTTAATTAACTACTACAGTGTTGTCACAATAGAAATCCGTTTTTACTGAAGAGGGCACAGGAGACTTTTTGTTGGGAAAGCAATACTCACACAAAGAAGATCTCCAAAATGTCAAAAGTGATTATCTTACGAAATGATAATTTTAAAAAACAGAGCAAACGGTGCATATTTAAAGGTACGAAGGTTAGGTGTGGTTTAACAGAAAAAAGAGCTTATCGTGACAAACAGGTAATTACAGTAAATTCAAATGTTATCATTCAAAAGTAATGGTTGTAAAAGTCAAATTTTATGGAGATGCTTGAACAAACGTGATATTATCATAGCTCGTATAAATCGTTAAATTGTCAATAAATAACAAATCGCCATTGAATTGTACAGGCCATCTACGTACACTTACCTTTACCTTTCGATATATTTACGATTTTGAAGATTGTAGAGGGGCAAATTGCCTGAATTTCTAGTCCATACACGAGTTCGTCAACATCAAAAGACGACTTTTTCCTGAAACTCGCAATGACCTAATGACAATGTAGTGCACGTTGTGCTTGCATTCTATCGAGGTAGCTATTGATACTGAACATTCACCATATGTCACTTGGGAGGCTTACTGTTCATTCTTCCGAAGGTTTGATACGAATATATCATAATGAAATACAGCTATTCATCAAATGATTCTGCAAGGTATATTTTGAAATGCGACATGCATGTGGAAGCGGCAGTGTGTACATCGCGGACAAAAACGATTACATCACAAACTTAATTGGTTGATATTTAATACTCAATTCTATATTTTCAAAGGCACGTGGAAAAACGTTTACTAAAATGTTCCAGGATGTAATAGGTTACATTTACTACCTGCTGAAATAAAATTCAACACAGTTCTTGTTATGAGACTGCTCTTCGCAGGCTGCCTTTATCGCGTTCCTCACACATGATGGGACAAAATAGCTTTTGCGAAGTCAACAATGATGCAATTACTAGCGACAAGTACAATTAGACGGTTTTTGCTGAAAAATAAAGTCGATCGTAATTCAGTTGGTATCTGTGACATTCTATGGCGGAAAAGTATTTTTGAGTTCTGTAATATTTAACTGGACTTTACGAAGACAGGAGCATTTAACAAAGACAAAGTTATACACATTTTGAATGCCCTCGCTGCATTAAGATCTTTTAAAGAACAGTGGGGGCACATACAAATGAGGTATTTTGGTGTGTAGTCACAAAGAGATATGAATGGAACCTTTTTAACGTTATTACTTTAATTTGAAGGCACAATTTTCTACCTCCGTGACCAGTATGATCAGCTACTACCGCCAGGAATATATTCGGTGTACAACAAAGCTGAGTGATTTGCATGTAATATAAGCTCAAAACGTTGATCACAAAACACCACGTGAATAACTCGATAGTTACTCTGCAATATACAAAAGATCAGAGGATTTTTCTGCCTAATGATCGGTGAAATGCTATAAAATTGATGTTTTAAACTGAAAGGGACCACCTGGGCGAAATATTAAAGCAAAGACTAAAAATGTTGAACAGAAGAATATTTCATTTTTTGAAATTGAATTTCTTATTATCGTTTTGAGTTTCATTCAACGATGAAAATTGGCAGGGTAATAGTCGAATGTCTCAAAAGATACCGACTACTGTACGTCTCATCGTGTGAGGACACGTACGGTCTCAACACCGTACAATCTATAAAGTGAAAATTCAATTTTCGATTGTAAGACGTTTTAGGCACTGCTGACTTGTAAAATAAAAATGCAGTTGTCAACTAGCTGCGTGTTCTTCTACCTATCTTTTAGCGACAGGGACATGTACAGAATGAACCATAGATTTCTATCTAATTGACCATAATTGATATACAAAGTGGTCTATACCCTTTAAAATGAGTTTAATTTTCACTCGTTCTCGGTCCCTCTTTACAAATTCGAAAGCCTTGAAAGGGTTATTTTCTGCCGTTGACGTTTTTTACCAATTCAAATGCATGTCATCTGACTAAGCTAATTTTGAATAATGTGCTATGTGTCAAAGCCTCGTGTTTAAACAGCATACAGCTGTTATGCCCCGGATGCTGATAATGTTGCCGCATATTCAAAGGTTCATAGAATTACCTTAGGGTTGTACTAATGGTACTGACCATGAAAGTGGCTTATCATTTATTTCATGAATTTATATGATGAAGTTGCTTCATCAGTATATCTTGGTCACGCTAACTCCTTTGATAGTAACCTGGGAAAAGTATTAACTACTAGGTTTCCATGACAACCAGTCTTAGCTTGTAAGTTACCTGTTTTGAAATTACAATACTTTGGATAACTGGATAAAATTAATCGCTAAAAACACATCCGTACGCTATACTTCATTGCTAGAAAACCTGACACAAAAAGATGATCAGAACGACTTTAAAATAACTTTCCATATCAGTATTGCCTAAGACATCCTTTTTGATTTGATCAACGATGAGGCTTGTTTTCCCCTTCCTTTGCTCATTTGCATTTTCTGTGACGTAATTATGTCTCCACCGTTGCCCATTTATGTTCATATTGGTATGATATTCTTTATGATCATAAAAAGTAAGATTTAGAGATGATATATTTATCATTTCTTCGTTAATACAAGTTAAGTAGATCGATTCACACAACGTATGCATTCAACACATCTGTAGTACCTTCAATTAAGTACCATGTCCAATTAATATAGCCAAGGTTAAAATAACATCATCCTAATATACGAACATGGAAGCGGCAACATTTTCAAAAGAAACATCTATATTTCCTTACTCTCTAAACGCAATTGTCAATTATAGTTTGCGTGGCTAACCTAAAATTGGGTACCCTAAAACAAAACTAGTCAACTTGCGGTTATTTATTGAGATTGATGTGTTTTGTTACTTTCCATGTCAGGTGTCATTATCAAGATGACGTATACATTTTTTTGTTTAAACTAATGGCCATAGTGTCAAGAAATATCACCATCGGAGTAATTTTTTATAGAATACTAGTACTTAGAACATACACTACTCGGATAGCATCCATATGTTCCAATTGTTATTACGTACACGGATCATTTCCATAAGTGCATAATGAATCAATACATTACCTATGAACATGAACGTAGTTTTCTGGTGACGTTCCACTTCTTGACGAACAAAGTGTAGATGAAATGTACGTTCTCTGATCGATGTGACCCTTAATGCTAATATGTGCGTTCTCTGATCAATATACGACCTCTATGGGTGACCTGCTAAGAAGACAACGACGAACTGTCACAAACGTTTACATAGAGAGTATTACAGTTTTTGGAGAAATGGATAGCCCAAGTTGATAATACAGGTGTGTGAATGTCACGTTCACAATTTCAAGTGTTGACAAAAGGGTCACAACTGCTGACATGCCAATTATGGATGGGTACTATTGTGTAGGGTCTAGAGGGTTCATAAACGCTGACATGCCAATTATGGAAGGGTGCTATTGTGCACGTTCTAATTATGCAAGTGTGCATTGAGAATTATCCTAGATAGTATAACCTTGTCAAGCTTTCAATATTCCATATTTCAATAAGAGTGCAGATACAAATTGGGACATTTGTCGATATATTGAGATGTACCCTTTGACAAAATGCTAACCACAGAAAGTATACCAAATACCAAAAAAAATAATATCTACATTTCCTTGAATTTGCTTTGAGTCTGGATTAAGGTATTGGCGCCAATTCTAGCACAATGATTAGACGAATTGGCAAATCAAAATCCGCGACGACGAAACACCGTTCTCCATATGATTGTATACTTCAAATAAAATTGTAAATCTAAGGCATGATATTTAGCGACATCATTTAGAAACAGATTGGGATACTTGGGAGTGAACGTGTTTTTGTTCCAGACACTTATACATATTTTATTACACGATCTTGTAACAATCATCGTAGCATACTAAATAGAGAATCCATGACACTTTCACGTTTCAAAGTGTTAATGTCTTTATGAATATTTAAAGGGTAACCATGGAATAAAAGGTATCATGAGCGTACAGCATATGTTATTGACAGTTCGTATGTTGTTTACGCCACTATATCTATACGTGTCATTATTTAAGCAAGTGCATTGTATTGTGTACGCTGTAGCAAGGCTCTTGCATTAATATAACTCAGTGCTATCATCCACACAGTGAATTCAGAATCGTGCTGTCTAGCCGTATTCATTTGTAAACTATTAATGTAAGACTATTGTACTATTGATTGCTGTTCGGTTGTTCCTCAATTTATAAATCTTTCCTTCACATAAAAACAAATGTACCATGATGCAGTGTTCCGAAATTGAAGTTTAACTTAGTTGATTTATGTTTTGATTGATTGATCGATCTATGTATATACATAAAGCTGAACGTATTGTATATGTAAGTGAAATTGTAAGGCGTGTACCCTTAAGGCAATAGTCCTTTGAAGAACTGCAAACAGACCCAGAAGAGCTGATTTCAACATTCAGGTTTAGATAAAATCAACACACCCTCGCACTCATACAAACGTTAACATTACGCGAAGGTGAACGACATCCATCACATCAAAATATCCTTTAAAACATCATTGCTCAATCTTCGAGTTGGCACCCAATTAAATCGTTGGCTTGTATTACACTGGGCACGCTACTTCTCCCTCACATAAATTGTCCAAAAAATGTAATTACTTTAACTTTGATGTATTTCGATATATGAATCTTTGATTTGAAGTATTATTTGGGACCTCTAACAGTAAAAACTTCAGAAGCAGATTCACATGCATTATTGTTGAAGCGATTATCAAGTATTACCCTGTAAAATCGGACAAAACCAATGTCATCCCACGTGCATAGCGTAATATGCCTTGACAATACAATGGTTATACATGTGAAAATAAGTCATATGGAACACGGCATTGGACAGCACAACGTATGTCGTTTCATACAATAGTATTTATTCTCTCTTTGAGATCTTATGTGTAGAATTCAAAAGCAATTAATTTATAATGAACACCATCTCATTCCTATTGAATTTCTCCTTCTGTCACACAATCTACCAAATGTCTATGTTAGAAAAGGTCTCAAATTACATTCATCACAATTAATAATAGATTCATGGAGGCCTGACCTTTTTAATGCCCCACTCTCATCCGAATCATATATCGCTAGATATTTGTATGAGTTCAACCATATTGAATATTACTTTATCATATATAAGGCATAATATAAAGATGGAGTATTTAAATCAAACACTCATATAACACAAACGTTGTCTAATTTAGAGGAAAAAACATCATTCATGATTTGCCCGTGAATTCAATTTGATATTGGGAAATATTCACTTTACTGTGTTACTGTGCTGCTACGCCAAGTGAACCATGGTCTTTTATTCTATGTTTATCGTGTTCATTTTTCTAGACTGTTTCCATGACAAAATGACAGACAAGATGATTAATCTATGAGAGCGGTTTGATACTATGTTTTATGGATAACATGACTTGCTCGTAAATATACTTAATAAGTCTGAGATCATAGCATATAAATATGTTAAACATACTTGCGAAAAGAGACCTTTAATATAATCAATATATGCCCTATCCTTTGCCAGGGATATACTATTTTGCAATTCACGACAATGTTTTTCAAAGTGTAAAGGCGTTTACGTTTACAGAGATTTATACATTTAAGGGAAGTAAATCCGTTTGGTTACGACCGGTGAACACGTAATTCAAAGCTGACATGAATCTAAACAATAACACAAACGAACAAATCAACCTCATTAGATCCATACCCATTGCAAGTGAATTATATACAATTCATTAGTAATGATACACCAAGTTTGTCAGCTTGGTTTAGTTCACACAAACCTGTAACTGGTTATCATCGTGTAAGTTATACATGTATTACGACTATTTCGACACCCGAATAGCTAAACAATATACGGATGCCAGATTAGTTAGGAGGAATTAGCATCTTCTGGACAACATTTAAAACAACATAATGACATAAGTACACAGAACAAATGTCGCCATTGCCGAACTGAAGTTGTAGACAGTGTTCACTAATTAAATCGCCATCAACACTCCCATAAACTCAAGGTGAACACAAACTCAGAGAGCTATACAATAGTAAAGAAACGAATCTGCAAACTCTACAGAAACAACCTGTTTGTTTTGCAGTCAAAGGCAAGTTATGACTTCATATTGACGAAAGACATCCACACTCATAGCAAAAACTTGTAATTTCTAACCTTTCAGTGCTTTCGAGCATGTTGCTGCACTGCCAACGCATTGAGACGTACACCATCTACTTTTAGTATTAGGTCGAGTGATGCCCTCTCAAACACCGCCCTGACAGATATACTCAACACAGCCATCATTCGTTTCTTTTGCAGATATATCCATCTTTGTTGTCACATCCTAATCATTTTGAATATGCGTAATTTCGATTTTCTGCACTTTTCATTCAAAAGGCTCACAATAGTTTGTAACCCTCTACTAGTGATATTGTGAGGTTAGTCCTACGAAATAATAAAATCGATTACTGCACCCATTTATGCATGAAATGTGTGGCTTTTTGATGTCAATCCTTTCGAAATTACATTCATTTTGTGAATTTGTTGTGGTAATAGCACTTGATTCATTTGGATGTTCATTCAAGCTTTAACATCACAAAGAATTTGATGGCATATTTAGGTCATTTGAAGAGGAATCGTCAACTACCCAATAAGCAGTCTCTCTATTATTTTATAATTGCATGACGTAATTACTTCATTGAAAGCATGTGAAATCATCTTGTAGTAGATACAAATCATGAAATGCGTTGAGATTGAAATGTCATTCGTAAAATTGCATACACCGAGGCGTGAAATACCAAGCATTGATGCAACTCTTTCCAGCATTCTATCTTTACATCTTGTAGTTGGATAATAATCAAACAGCCTGCCCAGCAGATTTGGCTTTGTACGTCACTCTGAGTACCAATCCCACCATGGAATCCATATTGCCTTTGCGTCCTTAACACCATTATTTGATTTTGATTCTAAACACTTAATTATTGTCAATAGCCTTAGGCATAGGGATTTCATACTTATGAAAATTTTGAAAAGACATGCAATCAATATTTCGATTACACCAAAGTTCGTATTCCTTAATAACCATGTTGTTTAGTTTCCTGTTCTGTAAATTACAAAATTGGCAATGCAGTAAACAATCATATTAAAGACGTCATACGCATTTCCGTGACATGCGCAGCAATGATGCTAGACTTCGATTTTAACCAACCAGCTGCAAAAATATTAGAATTTAATCGATTTGATCAACAGAGAATTAAATTAAGCTTATTACTTTATCTTTCATCTAACTGTACCAATGATAATTGGATTGAGCTCCTGATTATAAGAGCTTATAAGGTACATCGTAGTATTATAGACTTTGGTATTTGGAAGGTTTTACATTTCCGCTAAGTGCCTAAGTCGATTTCTACTAGAAAAACTTTAACGAAGTAGTTTTCAGACATACATTATCACGTTGTATACTAGCACAATACCACTAGGAATTAACAGGCTTGAACATTCATCGAATCCAAATGTATTTAAGATTAAGAAGTTTATGATCTCCAATTAATCGAACTACAATACTGAAAAAGCTTACCATATGTTTACAGCTTAGGATAATTCTGTATACCTATAGCACAGCTCTTTCTAAGATTTAACGAACTCTGAACGATAATTGAAAATGATAATCTTTTCCAAGAACGGTATACGTTACCGAAATAATATTTCATTGAATTGTAATCTAAAAGAGTCGCCTTCACAGCTGACAAAATAAAAATATAAATTATGCTACTCACGGGTTTTCTGACATATTTATTGGTTAATATATCAAATTTGTACACTTCATCTTGGTTAATAAGTCCGATGGTTTAGCCTGTTACATAAAAAGGAAAAGTACATGCATTGTGCTGGTATGGTAAACTTGTTCGAAATGTTAGCAGTGGAGGGCATTGTGTAATATGTAAGCAAACCTTTTTCAATTAATGATTCAAGTAGCAAGTGTACATGTCATGTAGGAAAGATTTGTTTAATTGATTAAAATGGAATAATCTGTAATTAGACAACTGCCCATAAAAAAGAGGATAGCAAAACAAATTATGATCATTTCATATTAAACATTGATACTGATAAGAAACCAAATCATCCATGGGTGTAGCTTTTAGGCTCACTGTTGTATCGCGTGGTTCGAAGGGATGCTTGTCTACATAACATTAGAAGTCTAATGATGCTGATTAACAACTGCATCAGTACATTTAAGAACTTTATTTGAGAAGTGTTAAGACGTATCAGGAGCACCGATATTTGCACCAATCTTACATCAGCCAGAAAGTCATTAAACTCCCACACCTAGAGAGAACACAAATTGAAACAGACTTTACAGAATCCAAAGGGTGCGGACGAGATGTGTTTCGAAAAAAAAAGCAGTAGACAGAAACTGCTAATTATTGCCAGGAACACCCTGGATATTAGTATTGCTGAAACATATGTTACAGGTGTACTACTCAGAATAGACCAATTACAGGATGAAATACGATATCAAAGTCTGCAGATTCGGAATTAAAATCTAGTAAAGGCAACTAGTTCTTAAGGATGGATATGAAAAGAACACCACTTGAAAAAGAAGGACTTTAATTGTTAATTAAAAACCAAACTTGAGTGGCGTGATAATAATCTGGTAGGGGGGATAACATATTTCATAAAACGCAAAGTGGCTTCAATACGACGTGTACATGGCAAGCTTAGTATTTTAATTTAGTGAACGATTCAAAGGAAAATGACAAAACATGTAAACACTTCTAGTTAATGATTATATAATGATGTAGAAGTTGAAAGCCTGAAAACCACAACTTTGTGTCGCGATTATAAGGTTTATAGAGAAAAATACCCTAAATCGTACAGCCTGAAGCTGGTCAGCATTCATTGTGATTTTCTTTTGATCCAAAACTTGTATACATAATGCTTGGACAGATCATATACAGAGCTGTGATTACACACGAATACAGTTTTCACGCTTTGTTCAATGAATAACATTTTTATAATATCACACCGTTTTTATCAATAATATGTGGATTGTTATTTAAACAACTTCCTGCAAGGGGAACATATTAGCAAGGCAATTTAACTACTTTTTCAGACAGTGTAACAACTGAATCCGCAAAATCTATTACAGACCCAAATTGTGATCCGTGTAAACTATTCCAAAACGTGACTGTAACTAGTTGTGGCAGTTAGAGCTTGATGCAAATATATACGTAACTGTTCATGCAGAACAGCAAATTCACGCTTGAGAGGGTTACTAAAAAGTGTTCACATTACACGGTTATGTATCATATATGCCATAGTTTGGTGATGTCATAACATATAATTCACGTTGTAAGTCAGCTAGAAACCTTACCCGATGTGTAAGGCAAAGTTTCGTTACTCAACACACCATCTTGAACGTAAGAGTAATATGAATAGAAGGACATCGTGGTAACATGCATTTTCAGTCAATTAATCAAATTGAAATATTTTAAAAGAGTTTATTACTTGATGAACTCGATGCTAAGTTGTCAATATACAGACAGAAATGGTCAAAGCTCCAACTCATGAATATCATATTTCGTTATCGAACTTAAAAAAATGTGTATATATATATATATATATATATATATATATATATATATATATATATATATATATATATATATATATATATATATATATATATATATATATATATATATATATATATATATATATATATATATATATATATATCTCGGTATCTTAATAAACAGATTATTTTTCTTCACTGCTAAAATATTTAACAGGCATTGATTCCCCTTCGTTTAAACATAAAACAAGCTCAATTAAATTCATTGAAGAAAAGAATTCCCTCAAAGAAATATCATCAGATTTCTTTTTTAATTTTAGGTCATTTGTTGGATAATTGTTGGAACTGTAAGAGTTTTGGTATGCCAAGTGTGTAAATATTACATTGAGGCGTCATTGACTCCATGGCAACCAATTTTTGTCATTTCAACTCGGTGACAAGTTGACAGCACATCATAATCTCTAAGCTGTTCCCAATCCTTGACATTTGACCTCCATTGGCTTTATTTTAATAATATAAATCCATAAGCAAAGCTGTAACATCTGTGTCGTTCATGTTAAGAACGGCAGTCAGAGGCAAACATCCCCTTTATTTGCTCTGTAGTGTTATTTTTTTTCATTTTAAGGTGACCTTTAATATCTGTGTTAGTGAAAAATTATTTACAGTTTCTTTAAAGCTGAACGAGCTGTGTCACTGGAGTATCATTTTTCGATCAGACAACAAACAATATATTCACTGAAAACTGTCAAAATACCAATGATTATACGTTGTACGTGAAACAGATGCCAGTATATTGAAAAAGTCGAAAACAGATGCAGCAGACGACTACAAGTAGTATTTGGCAACATTCTCAACTTGGACGAGTGTCAATTGTGCGTATAAAATTGTTTCAGAACAGTTAGTTTGATATATAGACAAATCAGATCACCCGATTTGCACCATTAATATACGGGCAAAATATAATGCTGAATATAGCATGGACTTACTGTCCATGAACTGGGGTTATCCACAACCAGTCGATTTGTATACTGACTCATTTACCATACATAATGTTCACAACAAGATGCAGTCCAAGTACTTTTTACATGAAAATAGTTTGGATAAAAGAACAAAAAAAGGACAAAACAATGTGAGAACGCACTTCATACATTTACGGTTACAATTGTGTATGAATACATGAGCACGCCTTTATCGTGACACACAAAAAAATTTCCTATCCTGTTATACATTTGTGGACCCAAATGTATGCATCGTGTCTTTCCTTGCTGATGTCGATCATACAGCTTTGTTTTCTTGCTAAATGCCTTCATATTTTTTAAATGGTCTTGGTCTGTGGTCTTGATCTGCAATCAATAAGTCATTGTTTCACTGTTTTTGTTGAAACTTCATTTAGACATCACAACCCCTTTTCGTTATTGAATCGGAGCAGTAAAAACAATTTACTGATTATTTTCTGCAAACCGGCTTTCAATTCTGCTCATACACTCTATACACGCAGTGAACAGCAATTTATTTATTACTTTCCTTAACTATCAAACAAATAGTAGTGGTATATACGAACATGCTAAATTACAGTCATATTCTTACGATCCCGTCGCTCTCTCACAAAAGACAAATGCAAAAGCACTAAAAAGGTTATCAAATAAACCCGAGAACCACAGGAACCACGTCGACCTGAACAATCCCTACGTCACATGCCAAATTGTGGGATAATATCATCACCGAAAACAAAGTAAGTTTGAAAAGAAATCTATTTATTATTTGATGTAAAACCTTTCACCCCAATCAATATAAACGTGTACGTTGTATAAGACTAGTATATGGTCTTTCAACGTGGCTTGAGATATTGCTCAAGATACACTATCGGGAATAGTTTCTCACCACAAGTGATCAAATCGGATTCCCTGACTTGCATACGAGAGAATGTGATTGGTTTTAGGTTTGGAGTCTCGTCACACACACACAGCACTTTGTCAGTCTGATTTCATCTGGTAAATACTTAGCCAACTCAACGTATATCGGGTCAAACTTATCAAATCCAACATGCATTCAGGAGAGAACAATCTGCCTATATCATTTAATATCAGTTCATTATGCCTTTCAAATGCTGAACGTGGCTCTTCATTACCTATATAAGAAAAGTATACTTTACGTTTCCTCCTAAAATGACAGGAACTAAAAAAGAACACTGCAGACAAGGTCATCTAAAATGTTCTGCACTTTACTACTTAAAGTGAAAATCAAAATAAACTAGTTTTTTTAATGTAATAAGATCGGACAACTTGTAACCGGTTAAAGTCTCAGACAAACCTTAATGTCATAACAGTATTAGGAGAGAGACCTTAATCATGGAAGTGAGCTACATTGCAGCCTAACCGTTATTGTGATTGGTGGTTTTCCTCCTGCCTGCAACAACAAAAGTCACATTAGCACAGAGGATGAATAATAGAGAAACGATTCAAAATGAGAAATTTAGGAGCCTAGGAATTGCAATGTTATTGCTTGAGACAGACATACATACATACATACATACATACATACATACATACATACATACATACATACATACATACATACATACATACAAACAAACAAACAAACAAACAAACAAACAAACAAACAAACAAACACGGGGAAAAAGAAAAAGAAACTAAAAACAATACATTTTAATATATTTTTTTCTCAACTATCTCAATTGGGAATATATTATAAGTGTATCCATATCCGGAAAACAGCTTTTAACATTTCATTACACACATTTACATACATTTCTTAACTTTCCGAGCTTTGGACATGAGCGCGGTAGGAAAATTATCCTGTGAGATCTCTCTGTAAGTAGCTTTGGCTGTCTCATCATGTGACAACTAAGCCTTGCGAGAATCTTCGGCGTGAACACAACAGAATGTACGTACGGGTAAAGAATAAACCTTTAACGTCACACCTGAGAACTACTCTATTGTGGAATATCGATCGTCAATTAAAACCACGTCACACAAAGATGTGATTGATTTACAACATTTTAATTGGTAGATCCATAGCTTGCTTCCTCTGTGTAGGGTTTTTGATTCCTCCTTATCATGTCCATATGTACCAACTGGTCTGCCTATTGTGCAAACTGAAAAGGTTCATGAAAATTAGCAGTAAACACACGTAGTTCTTGAATAACAGCTTGCGAAGCATGTACTAAATCATTGTGATTAATTGATAATGTTAGATACAAAGTTTTTGCGAAGTTTTGTTACTATACCGCTTGACTTGCCCTGAATATGTAATGATTTCGTATATCCACTCTTGGAATTAGAACTTTGCATGCAGAGTGGTAACCACATTATCACCTCGTAGTGACACTACAAATTGTGATCGTTTAAATACAGTACTAGTAATACTCAAAGTAATTAATCATCCTTTGACCGTCTGGCAGTCTTTGAAAAAAAAGCAATGATAAAAAATATTCAAAATTGTCGACGTTTACTTCAAATTTAACACCATTCCACAGTTGTATTGCAACCGAAATGTAATTGACGCACTGGTGACAACACTTTACAGTACTTGAATGGATAAATGTTTAAGGTAAACCACGCTCATTTGCATATGTTGACACAGATAATGGCTAATCCTGCCACGTAAGTAATTAGTATTCATAATATAAGTATTATCATATTCTTCCGAAGCGTGATGCAGAACGAAGTATCTAAGCATCATTATTCTGTCGATAGTTTACTTTGAGTTGTGTCTGCCCGCAAGCCATATGGAATCCACGTATACAGGGTGCAACCGTTTTAAGTTGTGCATCACGCTCCTATTGCTCTATTGTTACAACAAAACGCCACCGGGGATTATATTAGCTGTCGTTTGTTCCGCCCATCTTTCTGTGTCAATGAAAGAGACACTCTTTTGTTAGAAGTAAACACATTGCTTATTAATTACTGTTGACTTAAATGTACGATAAAGGATAGGTAAATATGATTGCTTTCAACAGCTGGTTGTAAAAGCTTAATATCTTCATAAAAAGCCACGTAATTCATCTCTCCTATATTCAATACAAACTACTCTAAATAAACTGACCCTTATATTATAAGGTTGAAATAAACATTGAAGTCTGTGTGTCAGAGTAAATACACTACCTGCCAATACTACAAGTAAATACAATGAAATAAAAACGATAGAGTACATAGATATAAAGATAATGATCGTATAATGTATGGAAGAAGCCATGTTTAACATAGCTAAGAAACATTTATCCCACGTGTAAACATGGCTAATATGTATTTTTTATCTTCCCCTTTTTACGTCGTACAGATGGGGAATAGGTTGCATTTATGTGATA